>NC_091149.1:18667170-18967170 GCF_041381155.1 Argopecten irradians | reverse complement strand
AGTACGTATGCTTTCATTTGTTTATGCTATTGATTATTTGACGCCTAATATAGCTATGTTGTATGACATTTGCAATTATTTGACAAATACTGATCGAAATCTGCAAATTTAAACTCAATCTGATTAAAAAACAAATCCTTATAACCACTCCGTTTAATAGAGGCTCTGACAATATACTTACATCTTAAAACAAACTTATACACATTACTTTTGGGGTGCTACAAGGCTACAAGTTTTTACAATAATATTCATGGAGAAAATATACTATTACTTTTACACTTATGTACATTTACTTTTGTAGTGCTATAAGGTGATGCAGTGTCTTCAGTAATATTCATGGAGAAATATATACTATTTCTTTACACTTGTGTACATTTACTTTTGTAGTGCTATAAGGTGATGCAGTGTCTTCAGTAATATTCATGGAGAAATATATACTATTTCTTTACACTTGTGTACATTTATTTTTGTGGTGCTATAAGGTGATGCAGTGTCTTCACTTATATTCATGGAGAAATATATACTATTTCTTTTACACTTGTGTACATTTACTTTTGTGGTGCTATAAGGTGATGCAGTGTCTTCAGTAATATTCATGGAGAAATATACACTATTTCTTTTACACTTGTGTACATTTACTTTTGTGGTGCTATAAGGTGATGCAGTGTCTTCAGTAATATTCATGGAGAAATATACACTATTTCTTTTACACATCTGTACATTTACTTTTGTGGTGTTATAAGGTAATGCAGTGTCTTCAGTAATATTCATGGAGAAATATACACTATTTCTTTTACACTTGTGTACATTTACTTTTGTGGTGTTATAAGGTAATGCAGTGTCTTCAGTAATATTCATGGAGAAATATACACTATTTCTTTTACACTTGTGTACATTTACTTTTGTGGTGTTATAAGGTAATGCAGTGTCTTCAGTAATATTCATGGAGAAATATATACTATTTCTTTTACACTTGTGTACATTTACTTTTGTGGTGCTATAAGGTAATGCAGTGTCTTCAGTAATATTCATGGAGAAATATACACTATTTCTTTTACACTTGTGTACATTTACTTTTGTGGTGCTATAAGGTGATGCAGTGTCTTCAGTAATATTCATGGAGAAAATACACTATTTCTTTTACACTTGTGTACATTTACTTTTGTGGTGTTATAAGGTAATGCAGTGTCTTCAGTAATATTCATGGAGAAATATACACTATTTCTTTTACACTTGTGTACATTTACTTTTGTAGTGCTATAAGGTGATGCAGTGTCTTCAGTAATATTCATGGAGAAATATATACTATTTCTTTTACACTTGTGTACATTTACTTTTGTAGTGCTATAAGGTGATGCAGTGTCTTCAGTAATATTCATGGAGAAATATATACTATTTCTTTTACACTTGTGTACATTTACTTTTGTGGTGCTATAAGGTGATGCAGTGTCTTCAGTAATATTCATGGAGAAATATATACTATTTATTTTACACTTGTGTACATCTACTTTTGTGGTGCTATAAGGTGATGCAGTGTCTTCAGTAATATTCACGGAGAAATATACACTATTTCTTTAAACTAATGTAATTTACTTTTGGAGTGCCACTAGATGATGCAGTTCCATAATATTCATAGAAAAAATAGCCAATTTATCATTTGTCCTGTGAGTGTACAATATCATTTAACATGTGCACATTTACTTTTGAAGTGTTGCAAGGTGATGCATTTTCCCCAATAATATTCAGAGAAAAATAAAATCTCGTCTGTGTTATGGGTGTACTATTTTTAGAATATACACTTTCATATGTTGTGACTGTACCTTTAGAGTGCTGCAAGATGATGAATGGATGCAGTTTCATCAATAATATTCATAGATAATTTAAACATACATGTAAAATTTAACACGAGTTGTTGGTGTAATTTTTTTTCCGGTGTAACTGTTTAGAAAAAAACTCTTGACTTGCTGAACGTAGTGCCACCTTTGGAAATCATATAGAAACAAATCAATTTGATTAAAATACAGATCCTTATTATTACTTTGATAAGAGGATCTGATAACATCCCATTAGGGGTCACGTCCAGATGACCTTTGGAAATTGCCAATCAAATTGGTAATACCAGAATTTTGACTGGGGACGAAATAGTTCGAAAAAACCGTCCGAATTATTTTTGTGTACGTAGTCATCTCTCCAAAATAGCACAACAAAGCTAAATGTATATGCATTCTTGGACGAAATGGCGTTATCAATTTACTTAGCAATGTGTAGAAAATGCATGTGATCTGAAGTACACGTGATAAAAAGACCATCCGAACATGACCTTTTATGAGATGTTGTCAGATTCTCTATTGAATTGTACCTGCTGCCCCTATTGCATGATCGTAAATGGCGACTAAATTTAGGATCTTATCTTTTCTCTTCTTCCTCACGGACTTTATCTTTCCTTATGCCTCCCTTGGCACCGCCTCACTTTTGGCCTTTAGTTGAGCGTTCGCTTCTGTGAGGAATGCTCTGGGTTCTGTCCCCTGGCCGAGATACACCAAAGTGGTAGTGTCTGCTCCTGCTTAGCGTTCAGCATACAGGGAGTGGGACGACTGGTTCGCCTGTTGTCAGTATAATGTGACCGGGTGGGGTGTGTTGCTTGGTGTCTTCGTCGGCATGCTTCAGTGATATAGCACTATAAATAGGGCAACAGTTCCACTATACAAGAAGACACAAATGAATATACCGCAGCCTCCCAAAACACGCACCTCGCACAACATACACGCAATACACCGCATACATGGGAGGCCGTCCTTACATGCTCATAGCTGTTATTAGGACATTAATTAATAAAACAAACAAACAAATATGTTTTTATGTAATGGAGATATAACCCAAAAATCAGAGTGTACTCTCATCATTAACCACTTCACGGTTAATTTAGATTACACTAAGATTTTTAGGTCACCTGACCATAGGTCATTATGACCTATTGCGATAGTCTTTTGTCCGTCGTCGTGCGTAGTAAATATAAACCGATGTTAATGAAATTTTCTATGTAGACTAACATCGGAAAGATATCGGACGTGTTTGAAAATCAGCGTGATTCTACAGTAATTTACGGAGTAATTGCCCTTTGCATTAATAATTTTTATTGGGCCTTGCGAACGCGATAACTTGAGTAAATTTGAAACGATTTTTATGAAACTTTGTATGTAGACTAACATTGGAAAGATCTGGGACGAGCTCGAAAATCAGCGTGATTCGACTGTAATTTACGGAGTTATTGCCATTTGCACTAATAATTATGATTGAACCTTGTGAATACGATAACTTGTGTAAATATGCACCCAGCAAAATTTAAAATGTGTATGTAGACCTTTATTAAAAATATCTCGGACGAGTTCGACAATCAGGTAGATTTGACTTCAACTTAATTACGTAGTTATTGCTTTTTGCGATGATAATTATTGAACCTTGTGAACACGATAATGTGAGTTAATATGCACCAATCTTAATGAAATTTTGTATGTAGACCTATTAGATCTATGTTCATATTTCATAAACAAAAGCCATCAGTTGGCTTGTAAATGACATAACTCATTTTTATCAAATATCAGGTGACCGTTAAGACCCATGGGCCTCTTGTTGTATTATGTCTCCATACCATGAATATCTATTCAAGTTATAACCCTTAAAATTTTTGGCGCTTTCTGCGTTACGGTAGTGCTGTTAAATTGCATCTGCAATTGGATACAATATGTTTCATATTACGTCATAATACACAATTTATTATTCATTTTATAATATTGGACAATTACCAGTCGCTTTATTCTTGTTTGAATGACAATAACTTTTTATTTTAGCTACAATCTACAGTGCATGATCTTAGGTTGAATTTAACGCCGCTAGTCAGGATAAAACTGAGGACACAACCCGGATATAAGTAGTCAGTCAATGGGTTAAAGTGATGGTCCGTGTTATAGCTGTGCTTTATATCTTATTCTTTACCCAGTGTCATTATGGAGAGTTGGTGGTTTACATTGTCCCTATTGTTGTGTGCCTACAACGTGACTAGAGGTAAGAATTAATAATTTCATGTGCCGTAATTGGGCGAACATTTTGACATTCATTTTTTCTTCACTAATCTTTTGAAAACCATATGGTTTGATGAATTAAACTTTGAAATTCTTTCAAATGGCTTCAATTACAATCTAATTGAAATACATGTCCGTATATGCACTGCGTTGAATAGAGCATACCACAACATCCCAGAAGGGGTCATGTTTGGATGACCTTTGTACCACGTGTACTTCAGATCCAATGCATTTTCTACCACAATGCTACATCAATTGACAACACCATTTCGTCCCAGTAAATTCGGACAGCTTTTTCAAACAATTTCGTCCTCTTAAAATTCAAGATTTCTGGAAGCAGTAATTTGATGAGTCATTTCCAAAGGTCACCTAGACATGACCCCTAATGGGATGTTGTCAAATTTTCTTATCCAACGCAGTAATGATAAGGATCTGTATTTCAATCAGATTGCTTTAGATGCCATATAAATGTTAGTTACAATATTGAAATTATATACTTTAAAATTGTTGTGTTTTATGCCTTATGTATGATTAGGTGGAAACATACCTGCATAAACCACTCTACGTTAGCCGATAATACTGTTAAAATGTGCAATGAATGACAGTACTGAAAAAAACAACATTTAGCCCTTATTTGTACTAAACTAAAAACCTTTACATTCAAATTATTTTGATTCTCAAAATGTTGTGAATAATGTTTTGAAAGCCCATCTTGATTCGTGACCATGAAAATATAGCACATATATCTTTAAAAGGCAATAGAAATATATGTATAATGCTACCGCTACCATGGTTTGATTGATTCAATTAACGTCCTATTAACAGCTAGGGTCATGTAAGGACGGCCTCCCATGTATGCGGTGTGTGTTTTGGGAGGCTGTGGTACATTCGTATTGTGTCTTCTTGTATAGTGGAACTATTGTCCTTTTTATAGTGCTATATAACTGAAGCATGCCGCCGAAGACACCAAGCAACACACCCCACCCGGTCACATTATACTGACAACAGGCGAACCAGTCGTAGACACACTGTAGCAGGCATCGTCATGCATGACAACAAACGTGACTGACTCTTGGGGAATATATATTGTGACATCACGAAAACGTCACAATATAAAACGTCGCTTGTGTAGTCGCATATGTGCTAAAAATTCATAGATTTCAACATTTTCTCTTGCATTCAATTCGTCGTTTCACTTGTAAATCATTTACATGTAAAGGTTTGATAATGAAGTGCATAATAAAACTAGATAAATGCTTTAATTAAAGTGAATAGTCGGTCTAAATGCGTTCATTGGTCTTCCAAAAATTCTCACATATTAATACGACGGTCAAGTTCTGCTTACATTTCCCAGTTCTGACCATTGAAATAAATAAAAGTTGAAGCATTGAAAGCGAGGCTGCGTGGAAATGTAACCACCGACATAGTCAGCCGGGAGGACGTTTTAGGATTCCTATACTTAAAATTAATTTCTTCGTACGCAGACAGATTTTGACGAGAGATATTCTATTTCTTTTTCATAAGAAATTATACTGGATACATTCACATCATTTTTACCGACATTAGCCATCCTTGCCCGACTGTTCACTTTAAGCTGGCTATTTTCGCACTAGTTATTACTTGACCAACTTTTGTCTTCTAGTGATCATTTGTTTCCCTTCATATAAAATTAATTAATATAAATATTTCTAGTGTATAACGCTATCGCTACCAAGATACACTGTGTAATTTGCGGTTTCGTTATACATGTAAATGATTGATAATTAAGTTTAAGTGATAGAGCAAGTATTTATGAAAGATGTAGAACTATTATAAAATGACGACACGGATGCATGCGGATGAAAATTATTAGAAAGATTCATTATCGCGTTCAAAATTTCATCAATATTTATAATATACGCAACTCGTTTCTTGAGATTTATTGAAATTCTTGTCACCGGATCCTCGTGATTATTTGTGATATTAGAGGGGTAAATTCCATATTTAAACGACTATATTTTGTCGCCGGCAAAAAAGGAACACTGACCCATTTTGTTTCAATAGCACCATTGAATTGGAGATTTCGTGTAGATTCGCCAATGGCAGTGTTAACCCAATTTCTCTGTTTTATGGCCAGTACCTATATCGGGTATTGACACAGGGATACTTAAATCTGCTATACGCTTTCATATTTGATCATTTTCATGGAATATTTGAGTTTAGGTCTACTGTATAAAAGCTAACATTCTTTTGGTTTTAATTTCGGTCAATTCGCAATTTAATTTGAATTCGCTGAAATAAATACCTCGCAAAATTTATTATTTATACATATTACAGCCTACGTATGATTGACGTTTTCAATGATAGAAAAATAATTCGTGAAAAAAATCCCTTAGTCTTCTTATAAGTCCGCTAAACCTGCGTATATTATTAGGCTTTAAAAATGCCTTATATATTTATTAGGCAATTATAAAAAAAACAAAACCCAATAATACAGGCATGTTTTAGCGGACTAGCCACCTACTGCTTACTAGTTTATAAAATTATTTTCATATCGTCGCAAAACGTAGGCATATTTTGGAAATAACAATGTCAATATAAATCGCGATGTTAAAATCGTTAGTTAGAAAAAAAAATAAAAATAATTCAACGCAAAATAAGTTGAAAAATAAGCAAAACTAATGTTTATAGACGTTGTGGTTGTTATATCTGTACAACAGTGTGTGGTGACCATTTCTTGGTGATGGAGCCCGCCACCTGTGGAGATGCGCTTAGTAACTGTTTCATGGACTACGACGGAGTGCTAGCATACCGGCCTCATTTGGACCAGTACGAACGAGACATAGGCTGTGATACGTCCCATCTGGCAATTTGGCTTTGGGCTGGTGAACCGTTCAAGTGTGAATTTCAGAATAAAACAGGTATTTTGACTTTTATGCTATGCTTTAAAAACTTCTTGATAATGAAGGAGATAAGTTTTGTTCCGTGCTGCGTTATCTCAAACAATCTTGAACTGAAGGTTAGCTTTCTTCAATGAAATCGTTTGTTGGCTTGTTGATTGTGTGTGTATGTGGGTTTTTAGTTTAACGCCCTATTAACAGCCATGGTCTCGGAAGGACATGGTAGAAACAAATATTATTTGGGGCAATTAAAATTGATAAAACTTAATTACCGATAACGTAACCTTGGGTACGGACAAATCGATTTTCGATGATATTAGTTATTAAAAATGTTATATAGGCACGATAGTATCATCTAAAATAAAAGTCAATCTGTGATAACTATGATAAATTTTTATAAATTTGATTTATTGCTTTATATCAATGGGATCTCGGATTGGTTTGATACTGGTCAAAATCAGTTAATATTTACAAGGGTTACGGGACTTTAAAATTGTTAAAACAGACATTTCTTGATTTCCGTGCGATACTATTTATTGTCCGATTTTAACCAAATGTTACATATTGCTTAATATCAATTAATGAGATCACGGATTGTTGTGATAATGGTCAAAATCTGTCAATATTTGCAAGAGTCACAGGACTTTAAAAATATAAAAACAAACAATTTCTTGGTTACTGCTCAATAACTTTTGTATTTATTATGCGATTTCAGCCAAATTATTTATTGCTTTATACCAGTAAGATCTCAGATGGGTTTGATACTTGTCAAAATCCATCAATTTTTGCAAGGGTTACTGGACTTGATAACTTCACTTACTTATTAATAATATTTTCAACGGTAAATAACTATTATATGTGATGTTTAAACTACTGTACAGGCGACACATCCACTTCTGTGGAATTCTTGTTTGTATGTGTAAATAAAAACATCTGCAGAGGTCACTTTATAATTACTAACCACTCTTCGAAAATGTGAAATAAAATGTCTTATTTGTCCGTATAAAATAAAAACTTGTGCATTGTAAGAATTGTAACCGGTCCATCTAGCCATGTCATATAGCCGTGTCATAAATATCGTAAGACACATGTGTAATAATACTATTGTGACGTCACAGTTAGTTTTGACGTCATAATCTTTATATGACGTCGTATGACTGTCTCAGTAGACCGAAAAGTCACATCCGAGCCAGATTTCTACTGGTTTATATACAGAAAAAAAGTTTCACTTATATTTCTATTAATAAAAATTATGTGATAAACAGAATCTTACACTCGTGACTATGTAATATGAAATTTATCAAACTCGTTAAATAATTAGATATGCCATTCGCCTAAAGGTTCGTGGCATATTAAATTATTGAACTCGTTTGATAAATTTCATATTACATAGCAACTCATGTAAGATCCTCTATTTCTCAGAATGTTGTTAACCTTTGGTAGTGAATAACATATGAAAAACTCTTCTTTACTCGTGAGTATGAAAATAACGGCATGTATTAAACCTTAAAACAAATGTTTGATAAATTTGATAGGTACGGATATGTCTTTTTCTGATGATAACGTATCACTGAGTGCCGTGGAGAAGATTGGCGAAGAGAAACACATATACATCTGCGTCACCAACGGTGAGTGTATAACTTGTGTAAGTGTTTGGTTCCGGATTGCGAGGAAGCGGAGTCTGTTTACATTTTATGCACATAATGATAAATACTTTATAGGTCAATGGGTATGAAGTAAGTGCAATGATGAACACTTGGTTTGATTTGGTTAAGTAAGCATAAAGGGACAATTCAGTCTAAGAGTTTCTTAAAATTTGCGCATATTTCGGAAACAAACCAGTTCTTATAGAAATTAGATTAGTTGGTTTTACTGTAATATGCCTGAAAAGTTCACTGTAGTGAAATGTTCAAACTCGCTTATCAGATGTCTTGTATACCGAACCCTGGCTCTTGCCATTGTAGTAAAGAATTTTATGTCTATAACTACTCAATTCACTCTAAAAGTAGTGTGTTTACTTTATTAGATGCTGTTGTTAAATATGGATCCTAAATATGTATAGATACTACATAAGTATTAAACTTTGCTTGGTTGTCTGTGATGCCAAGTTTGATTGGATATCTTTAGAGCTTTTGAACAAAATTATGGACATTCTAATATACGATTAACTAACAGGCCCAATCCAGAAAGCGATGTGTATGAGTTTTTACGTATGCATGGGGAAACTAATTTGAAAATTGGATGCAGTCTAGAACTAAATAGTGTGGACTCTGGTATTACCTTCCGTATGATAGCTAGAACTAAATAGTGTGGACTCTGGTATTACCTTCCGTATGATAGCTTAGTTTTTACTTGTGAATCAGAACTTCATATTCAATCGGTCGATTAGTACATTTAGCAGTAAAATCTGTATTTTCCATCGAATATGAACATTATATCTTCAAACGATTAAAGTGTGTCCATAATAAACTAGCTTCCATATAGCCAGTTTTGATTATTCATTGAAGAAGGGGTCGGCAATTCTGGCGATTTGTGGTCTGTTATTTCCGCGGTGATGACGATTTCTGATGAAAAAATTCGATTTCGAGAGGCACATTGCGATACTTGCGAAATGTTGAACATTTGTTGAATCATTTATACTCTTACGGCTATTTCGAAGAAATTGAAAACTGCTTTAAAATGTTCTCTTTTGTTTTAGTAAAAAATATGACTTACAGGTAAGTCTAAGGTATATATTTAACACCAATCTCACTGGTTCATTATGTTTTGATCAGGGACTATGGGTAGTGGACAGGAACTTTGTAACTCAAACGAAATTCGAAACGGGATGAAGGAAAAAGAAATGGATTGTACGTATTAAATTCATCAACACTATTTCATTTCAAAATATTTTATTGATAATAAGAATTATAAACATAATTACGATACATATGATATCATGAGCATAATAAACTACTTATGGATCGGACAACCGGCAAAACCTATACAAATGCTTCCCTCGAATTTCATGTTTTTTGTAGATGTGTAAATATTTAAGTCAGTGAACATATCTCATATTCCCGGAATAAACTTGTTCATTCATTCAGTTATGTTTTAAACAACTTTCGTGCTAAGAATGTTTAAATATATTGTCCTTTAAACATTAAAACTTTAAGTTTGGATCTTTTTTCAATTATGACTTCCTCATTGCTGCTATTCCGAAATAAAAGAAACACAAGCTAATAATATTAATTATCCATTTCACGTCTGTGTCATTTTTGTTGAGACGTAGCTGCTATTGCCTCAGTGACAGCTTATTTAGAATAATTTTGAAAGGAAAAAGGAAAATGATCAGTATGTCCAACTGTAGTAACCATTTGTTGAGCATTTGTTGAAACATTTATGATCTGACAGTCAGATCGCAAAAACAAAACAAAAAAAGTAAAAAAAAAAA
Organism: Argopecten irradians; assembly: GCF_041381155.1. Taxonomy (NCBI): domain Eukaryota; kingdom Metazoa; phylum Mollusca; class Bivalvia; order Pectinida; family Pectinidae; genus Argopecten; species Argopecten irradians. The sequence goes on along the minus strand of NC_091149.1, from coordinate 18,956,779 downwards.
AATGCTAAGAAATACTTAACCTTCAATAAAAAAAAACCTTACTATGCGATTATTTTATATTCGATACTATGAGACGTTTTCATATGTGGATATGAATGATAGGGATATTGTAACCAAGGATCACAAAGTGTTGTAAAATCTGAGGCTTTTTGCAGAGAGTTTTACAATAAAAAATTAATCCCGACGCAAATCACGTCGTATGGATAGCCATGTAATAAAGCCTTGACCGACATGAGTGTTTCTCAGGAGACCAGCTAGCATTAAGCTCATATGCATGAAAGAATACGTTATATATATATATATATATATATATATTGAATCTTAAATCTGAAATATTATCATATTTGACAAGGCGTCTGTCGTTTATACCGAAGGCCTAATAGTTCGAAGGCTCGGTAATCCGAAGGCCTATATTGGTTCGTTCGTTATTCCGAAAATTAGTAAATATACCATTGTTATATATATTTAGCTTTTTATTTGGACGGAGAGGGGGCACAAATGGTTTCCTTGACACATGCCCAAATATTATTATAAAACAAAAATGCAGGCCATTTCAAGATATTTTTTATACATTATAAAATTAAACGAAACGTGGCGAAATTTGTATTCAAGACATTACCTGAGAGAAGATATATAATAAAGTTTATGAGATGTCCAGGAAAAATATGTCGATCCAGTAAACATTCAAATTTTCTGAAATATCTTGTAAAGTATATACACTGTACATGCATAGGTACATTCTGTATTTTTGTAAGTTAAAGTAAAACTTGAGTGGAAGTTAAAATTACCATCGTAAAAAGCTCGACTCATCTGGACTTTGACTCATAAGTTGTGTATAATAAACGGACTTGTATAGCCAGTGAACAAACTTGTGACCTAGTTGATGTCATATGTCTGTTTTTTCTTTGGTTTCTTACAAGATTTCATGGGTTTTTGATCTGTCACTTTATTGTTACAAAACGGATCTCTGGTTATCATGCATACATGTGCATTGAACAAAGCACTGCCTAAATTGAATACCATGAGATCACTGTCTAAATTAATTACATGACAGCGTTAGATTGGATGTGGCGAATTATTTAACTAACTTTACAGATATTATCTCCATATATTATCATAATATATCACCACATTAGCAAGAATAAACAAAAATCCTTAGAGTTAGATAATTAGAATTATAAAAGAGTATGGTGGGGTTTAATGTGCACATATTATAGATAGAATTCTATCAGGTTGTTGTGAATGTGATTATCAGGCCAATATATATATATTTGAGTGTATTGTTGAGTTTGTAAGATCCACAAATATATTTCCGAGCATATAATACAGTACATAAAAACAGTTGTGTTAATATTTCAATTTAAACATGTAATCGAATTCTTCTCACTTATAATTACTTGGTAAAATACAATATAAATACATTGAATGTACTACACAATAGTAAATAACCAGAAAACCGTGCCTCTGATCACTGGTTGCCATTCCTCCATATAGATCTAATGGGTGTTTTGTTTGAAATTTTGAATTTTTTATACGTGTATGAATTATGTATTTATAATAATAATTACTATGCAGTGTTGTGTAGGTGATAGCTAAATTATTATTTTAGTTATAAAAAATAATATTTTTCTGGAGATTGATTAACTCAATCATCATCTTAAAATTATGTCCTATATTTTCTAACTCTATAATTAATAGTACAGATAAATGTAGCTAAACATATATGTACTTTTAAAAATCTTTCAAAGTGTATTCAGTGTATTCATAAATACAGCAAAACTGATTACTCCCCTTAACAATCTTAATTTAAATACAGAATCCAGTATCCATGACTGGCCCCAACACTCATGGGTGATGACCAATGACTATGTAATCCGATATGTACATTTTTTGTCTGTATCCTATGGGTGGAGGGAAACCTTTCATTGAATACTGGATTCAGTACCAATAACCTTTTAAAACCTGGTAAATATCTTCTATTTACATACAGTTTTAGCAATTAAACATAATTTAAAAAAATCTATAACGACTAATTTCCACATTCAAATCTTGTATCTGATAATTTTAGTACTAGTTGTTACTTAGTGAGAGAACTTAATATATAGGCTACGCCTGTTGTTCAATCCTTTTAAGTAAGACTTATCGAATTTCTACTGTATCTTATACTCTGTATTTGCGTTTCTACTGTATCTTATACTCTGTATTTGCGTGTAGGTATTGATTGTGACGTCATGTGTTTGCGAACGTGTCGTCATACTTTTCTGAGACGTGAATTTCGACCACAAATAATGACCTCACAATAAAGACCTGCCCGCGTGGGAGATAACTTTAATATGTCAAGTGGACAGAGATATATCAACTCTCGTGAATGATTTTGACAGCCAACCCGAGGCTTCTCTTGGTAAGTAGCGGGCTGATCAGCTGAAAACTTTTACTCGGGTTGAGATATACCTATCCACTTGACAGTACCATGTAAGATTCTTTTAATCTCATAAATTATACACGTGTAAGATATTTTCTATAACAAAGGAGATATCTGATATTCTTTATAAGATATTTTTTATTACATACATTGTAATATATCAACGGGTTTACATTGTACTTGAATAAAGTTTGGTAGGTACTAGTTTGTGGTTTATTAAAAGCATTTTATTTGCTTCCCCTTTTTGACATTAAACTTTTTGCTTTTCCTAATGTAAGCATTTGTTTACAGTCTTTTGTATCGAAAACTGATAAACTTCTGTCATATTTTCTTGTACTCTTTGCATTTAAATATTTTCTATTTTTGATATAATTAAAATACAGATCTTTTAACCACTCCGTTCTAAAAGAACCTGACAACATCGAGTCATGGGTATTGTTCCAATGACCTTTGTACCACCTGTACCATCCTACATCAATTGAAATCGTCATTTCGTCCCAGTATACACAGACAATAAACTTTGTTGTGCTCTTTGGGCGAGATGACTATGTATATAAAAATGATTCTGACAGCTTTTTGAAACTGTTTCGTTCCCAACAAGATTCTGGCAGAAGCAATTTGAGTTCTCATTACCAAAGGTAACCAGAACGTGAGCCCTAAGGAGATGTTGTCAGATCATCTTATCAAATGTAGCGATAGTAATGATTTGTATATCTATCGGATCTTCGGACTGTAGGACTTTCGGAATATAAGACGGTACCCTTGCTAATATAAGTATATTTTGTGTTGCATTATACCTAGATTTCCTGATGATAATAGGATCCTGCCTTGGTGGAGTGTTTATTGTAACGACAATAATTCTGTTTGGTTTGTATAAACGACGGTAAGTGTTTTGTTGTGTTCAACCCACGGTTTACGAACTTTCTTTCGCGTGAGATTTACTTTCGCGAATTTCAAATTATATCACCGCGATTTAATATCTACAACTTTAAAATCAGTTAATGTTAATCTTCGCGAACATGTTTTGAAATTTTGTAGGCACAAACGAAAATTGTTTTGCGATTATATATTACGGCTTTTTTCACGACAATCGATTTCGTCATTTCAAGACACATGTTATAGGCATTATTTCATGAACTTGATAAGAAAAACAATAGTAAAAGGTACGCTTTAAACATGCATTATTCTCTCGTATCCATATCGCGATTTTTTGTTTTGTGATATTGTTTTTCTCATTTTAGGATGAAATCTTTTTTCTAATCTTTTTTAATTACCATTTATACAGTACAGCTGCATGGTACAAACTATTTGATAACCAGATTATAGAAAAAAAACAATGAAAACAAATTACTTATAAAAATGATTGAACTGTATGGGCTTTGACATTAGGAAAGTTGTGAAAAAAAGTATACGGCATGACACCCGGAAAAAGGATTACAGAAGCCACTCTTGTTGAACCTCATTTGTGTTTCATTAATTAATGATAATTCAGCACGCTTGATGAATGTTGTGATATTTCGATCAATCGAGTTAATAAAGACTTTATTGATGCAAAAATGATAATTGACCGTTCGTGTACATTTAAATTTGTTTCAGACCACAATAATAAGACCATAATTTTGAATACAGGAAAGTCATTTATCAACCAGATATTTTTTTAGGAATAAATATGGTCTTTTACATCCTATATTGCAGAACATGGGAAAATCCTACATCATGGAAACCCTCAAGTGGAATTGCAGGCGGATCAAAGACAAGCCATCTGGACTATGACTATCCGTACTGGAATGGTATCGATACTCACCAATACACCCTCCCACGGACCCGCCATCCGAAGATCACCTTAGTTCGTTCCGTACTTAGGAAGCCTCTTGGTACCTTTGCGGGTCATTCAGACGGAAATCTGCATTTGTCACCTCGTCAGTATACAAACACATGCCATAGGGCACTCAGCAGCAGACCTTCAGTGTCTGCTCCAGAGCTTCATCTGTACGAGGAAATAGAACCCTGTTTACGTGTGAATTGCCGGTACCAATCAGATAAGTGTAGACCCGATATCTCCGACCCGGATAAAAACTTCAAAAGTGGTCATGATTGTGTCGAACTTCAAACCAAATCTGTTAGTGAGTCTAACCCTGACAAGCATTTGTACGCAGAAATATGTACCTGTACTCCAGGAACACAAAGTTACATTTGTTCTGGTCACGAACAATCTCTTCAGGGTAAATATACCAATAGTGATCATAGTTCTGAAAAGCTTTTCACCAAATCTGGTAACCCGGACATACACTTGTACGCCGAACTATGTACTTGTACTCCAGGAACCCAAAGTTACATTTGTTCTGGCCAAGAAAAGTCTTTTCAGGATCAATTTACCAATAATATTCATGATCACATTGAGCTCCGCACAATACCTAGCACAGCGTCCGCCCCTGATCTCCACACGTTAGCAGGGCTCTGTGGATGCTATTCAGGTCTATTTTGTAAATGTAGCACAACTCGTACTAAATACAGAAAAGAATGTAAAAAAAGCAACATCTTCGACGGTGGAAGTGACATCGAATTCCATATTTTATCTAAATCTGAATCTTCACCTGACCTTAATGTGGACACAACTGTTCTTCCTTAGGACGGCAATTCATATTTAGGACGACAGTTCATTCCTCGAACGACGATTCATACTTAGGATAACAGCTCATCTTAAGAACGGCAACTCATACTTATGACGGCAGTTCATACGTAGGAAAACCGTTCTTTCTTAGGACGGAAGTTCATACTGATGACGGTAGTTCATCCCTAGGATGGTATTTTATACTTAGGACGACAGTTCTTCCTAAGGACGGCAGTTCATTCTTAAATTCATGCTTTATAAGGACTGCAGATCAAACTTAGGACGGCAGTTCATTCTTAGTACGGCAGTTCACCCTTAGAACTTACTCATATGTCTTTATTATTTTTAATTTGTTTTCATACTAAATCCAACTCTCTGATTGGCAGATTCGTTTTCTTCATATACTATGAAGAAAACATCCGAGAATGGCACGAAAATCCGACGTATCATGACGTCACAATAGATACATCGACGTTGCGTATTGATTTAGTAAAATGATCCATTGGAAAATCAATAGAATCGTACATTTAAACGTACTTTATGTTATCAAGTAGTCTGAAAAATTAATTATACGCATTGATGTAACTATTTTTTAACTTCATGGAGGTATGGAATAAATTTTGTTTACAAACTTTTGTTAGAATCCGCTACGCGGATTCACACAGTTTGCAAACAAAATTTCTTTCATACCTTTATGAAATTCAAAAATAGTAACATCAATGCTTATTTGAGCTTAGTGAATAAAATTCTAACAAAAATTACATTGCAAAAGCCAGTGATTTCTTACGCTGCTGTCAGATAATTTCATATAATCCAAATCCTTACATGACCCTGGCTGTTAATATGACGTTAAAATAATCAAACAAACAAACAAACAAAATTCTAAAAAAAATTGAAGTTTTTGGTATATATGAAAGTCTCTTGTATATTAATCATATTACTGTACTGATGCAGATATATAGGAAAGTAGTTAGGTCCCTAACCGCTGTTAACGTTAGTCGTTAGCTGTTAAGCCTTGCCTTTCAGCAAAGGACGATATTAAGCTCCCCAGCATTCGATGTGCAAATATCTGTATGTTTTGAAATATTGAAGTTTTTTCTCCTTGTAACAGTGTAACCAAACAGAACAACCTCAACAAACCACATTTTAAGAATACCGTGGAAGCCTTTGGTCTCTCTCATTAGAGGGGCGGACCAACGCCCAACTCGCTGCCATAAGTAACATGCGGTCGGGTGGTTTCAACGGAGACGATAAACAGAAAAAACAATCCCATGTCTCTTACCATTATGCATTTAGGGATCTTAGACACTCCATGGTTTACTTTTACTCTCGGCATATTATATCGTTGTATCCATGTTTGAATATGTCAGAGAAAATCTGAAGTCATTTGAGGATAAAAATCCGATCTATCGCAGGCCTACATAAACTTTCTTTCTCTTTTTGTTGGAGAGCGAATAACAACACCAATTACAGTAGTACTATAGTGTAAAGTTATTAGAATCTTACGATGTACGTCAAAGTACCAAAACTACCCATCTCATCAGTTTCCATGCATAGATCTTTCAGGTTTGTCATGATATAGTGCAGGGAAATATATTATGATAGCGATGATAACCCCCGGAGTATCGAGGAGATTGCAATATGGCTGCAAGTATAATTATAAGGCCTCATCTTCATGGCAGCATAAGGGTCTGCCCTGCAGGTAGGGCGTTAGAATTGTACCTGCTGCCTCTATTGCATGATCATAAAAGGCGACTAAATTTAGGATATTATTTTTTCTCTTCTTCCTAACTGACTTTATCTTTCCTAATGTCTCCACTGGAACCGCCTCACTTTTGGCCTTGAGTTGAGCGTTCGCCCCTGTGAGGAAGGCTATGGGTTCTGTTCCCTGGCCGAGACACACCAAAGTCTATAAAAGTGGTAGTATACAGGGAATGGGACGACTGGTTCGGCCCTTGTCAAAAATGGCAACAATTCCACTATACAAGAAGACACAACATGAATATACCACAGTCTCCACGTAACACACCACATACATGGGAGACCGTCCTTACATGACCATAGCTGTTAATTAACCAAAGCATAAGGGTTGACTTGGGACTTCATATCTGGGATGAGTATGTCATACTTATCTAGTATATTACCAGCAGGGAATCACATATAGAGGCTGATTAGTATTTTAGTGTGTTAAAGGTGTAGTAATAACGTACTGGGATAACGTATTCTAAATGTAATGCGTTTTATGATTTATTGCGTTAGCTCTATATGTAGAATATGTCTGTAATTATTGCATTCATACCACCGTTAACGCAATAAAACCACTTGTTCAATATATATATCTAAATAATATGTCTACGTAACACAATATTTAGACACATGTTCATGCACACTAGTGGTAGGACCGGTTCGCCCGTTTTCAGTATAATGTGACCGGGTGGTATATGTTTAATTTCGTGGTATCATCGGTTGAATGCTTCAGTGGCATGCTTCATGTATATAGCACTTAGACTGCATACATGGGAGGCAGTCCGTACATGACCCAGGTTGTCAATAAGACTTTAATTAATCAAACAAACAAAACAAACGCGCCACACTTCTAATGGAAGCAATAAATGTACACTCTGGAAACATATGGATTGTAAATTTTATTAAAAGATGTGGATAAATGTATTGCAAAGGATATCTTAATAAACTAGTAAAGTTAGTACATGAATCATTAATATATAAACGACCTTGAAAAGCATGACTTTTTATCGCAACTTAATATTTAAAACAAAATAACTCTTGAAATCTTGAAATAGTAACCCGACAGATTGTAACGATAACTAAAAATCTTGAGGTACAAATGACAGGCTTCTTCCTTTCATACATGGAGGAGTTTACTAGGAAAATTTGTCCTTAAAATACCCCTTTAAACATTTTGTGTAACATGCAATTGACCAAATGCAAAGTAGTATGTAGCCAAAAATCGTGCTCGTAAACGCACGTGTACATATCCCAGAGATCACCACATGTGAAGATTTTATGATGGAGGAACGTGCGTACTGATTTTGATTTTCACTCAAATTTTCACACAGTTAAATGACTAACTGGAAATCTTGAGATACAAATGACTGGCTTATGCTTCCTTTAATACATTTAGGAGTTTACTAGGAAAAGTTGTACTTAAAATACCCATTTAAACATTTTGTGTAACATGCAAGTGACCAAACGAAAAGCAGTATATAGCCAAGCCTCGTGCGTGTAAACGCAGGCGACATATCCAATTTCGTAGCATACACAACGTCACGTGCGGCACCCAGATGGTTTGATTGACAGCTGGCGATCCGTCATTATCCGCTTTGCAGAAACTGTTTTTGTTTTATGGTTGGTGTTTACAATGAAAATAAACACAAAATAAGCTGTCTTATCTGCATACTGGAATTCACTATCGCAACAAATACAGTAATTAAACATTTCACCGATACATTTATAGTATAAAATGAAATGTTTTTGCTACTCTTTTTGTGGCAATCAGGTTTCAGCGCAATTCATAAAGATAAATATTCGTGAATAGTCTATAAAACATCCACTATCGTAATATTTGGACATATTTCGTTGTTTTTGTTTTTAATTCGTGGTTTGAAGCCAACAACGAAAACAAAAATATCTAGATAACGAAAATTAAATGTTAAGCAGTATGTTTGGCAATCCCTTTGAAACATTTCTGATAGAAATTAAGCACTTACATCTGATAGTGAAAAGGTAACTAGGTCAACTAATAGGTACACATGCCTTATCAACAGACGGATAAGGGGTTTTAAAGTACCGGGCGACCACGCATGACCAAATGTCGTGAATCAACATTTCCAAGGGACGCTTGTACGCAAATGATCTTTTATACATTAGGAACAGATACAAAAAGGTGAGAACAACATCGGGTTTTATATTGTTTTGAGGTAATAATGCATGGAAGATCTTACATGAGTTGCTATGTGAAATATGAAATTTATCAAACGAGTTCAATAATAATTGTATATGCCACGAGAATTTAGGCGAATTTGATAATTTTCATATCACATAGTCACGAAAGTATAAGATTCTATTTATCACACAACTTTGATTATTTGCGATATAAGTTTAACTTTATAATTATCCATCTATATAAAAAGGTAGACATCCGGTTCCGATGTGACATGTCCGTCTACTGAGATAATCATGCGACGTTATATATAGATTATGACGTCAAAACTACCTGTTACGTCATAATAGTATTATTATACATGTGTCTCACGATATATATGACATGGCGGGACGGACCGGTTATGTTATAACTAAGATTTACACTGTAATACCCAGTAAGGTGAATTAGTGAAAGCAGCTCACTTTAGCTATCGACATGCATGTTCCCTGTTTATGAATTTCTTTTAAAACATGAAGTTTTTCAGGTTTTCTAAATAACAATGAACGTTTTATTGAACTAATTCCTTATCATATTCTCCAAATAAACAACTTGATTTCCTCAGCGATTCTTGAAGAGCTGTTAGGGTTGGGATCTCTCGCGACATCCCCGTCCCATTATTTAGCCTCACACAGGAGGCTATGTCTGATAGTATGTTGACATCCACACCACAACATTTAGTCTCCTACAGGAGGCTAGGGCTGGGGGTCCATAAGGCATATCTATAACAACATTTAGTCTGACACAGGAGGCTAGGGTTGGTGTCCTGAAGACATTCCCATCACAACATTTAGTCTCACACAGGAGGTTAGGGTATGGATTCCTGGTGACATCCCCATCACAATATTTAGTCTTACATAGGAGGCTAAGGCTGGGGTCCAGAAGACATCTCTATCAAACCATTTAGTCTGACACAGGAGGCTAGGGTTGGGAGTCCTGCTGACATTCTCATCACAACATTTAGTCTCACACAGGAGGCTAGGGTAGGGATTCCTGGTGACATCTCTATCACAACATTTAGTCTGACACAGGAGGGTAGGGTTGGGGGTCCTGAAGACATTCCCATCACAACATTTAGTCTCACACAGGAGGGTAGGGTTGGGGGTCCTGAAGACATTCCCATCACAACATTTAGTCTCACACAGGAGGCTAGGGTAGGGATTCCTGGTGACATCTCTATCACAACATTTAGTCTGACACAGGAGGGTAGGGTTGGGGGTCCTGAAGACATTCCCATCACAACATTTAGTCTCACACAGGAGGCTAGGGTAGGGATTCCTGGTGACATCTCTATCACAACATTTAGTCTGACACAGGGGGTAGGGTTGGGGGTCCTGAAGACATCCCCATCACAACATTTAGTCTGACACAGGAGGCTAGGGTTGGTGCTCCTGGAGACATTCCCATCACAACATTTAGTATCACACAGGAGGCTAGGGTAGGGATTCCTGGTGACATCTCTATCACAACATTTAGTCTGACACAGGAGGCTAGGGTTGGTGCTCCTGGAGACATTCCCATCACAACATTTAGTCTGACACAGAGGTTAGGGTTGGGAGTCCTGAAGACATTCTCATCACAACATTTAGTCTCACACAGGAGGCTAGGGTTGGTGCTCCTGGAGACATTCCTATCACAATAATTAGTCTCACACAGGAGGCTAGGGTTGGTGCTCCTGGAGACATTCCTATCACAACAATTAGTCTCACACAGGAGGCTAGGGTTGGGGCTCCTGAAGACATTCCCATCACAACATTTAGTCTCACACAGGAGGCTAGGGTAGGGAGTCCTGGTGACATCTCTATCACAACATTTAGTCTCACACAGGAGGCTAGGGTTGGTGCTCCTGGAGACATTCCTATCACAATAATTAGTCTCACACAGGAGGCTAGGGTTGGTGCTCCTGGTGACATCCCCATCACAACAATTTGTCTCACACAGGAGGGTAGGGTTGGGAGTTCTGGTGACATCCCCATCACAATATTTAGTCTTACATAGGAGGCTAAGGTTGTGTCATTAAGTCATAATTAGGACGGCATTTCATCTTTTGAAAGGCAATTCAAATTTAGGACGGCAGTTCATTCTTAGAACGACAGTTCACCCTTTAGACTTATTCATATGTGTTTAAGCTCTTTAAGTTCCTCAATAATATTGGATACGCGATATTTGTGTGGAAGCCGGAGTTATTCGGTATTGATGTGACCTTTATGTATCAGTCCACTGCAATCAGGTTAAACCATGCTGAAATAGGGTTGGGGGTCCTGAAGACATTCCCATCACAACATTTAGTCTCACACAGGAGGGTAGGGTTGGGAGTCCTGGTGACATCCCCATCACAACATTTAGTCTCACACAGGAGGGTAGGGTTGGGAGTCCTGGTGACATCCCCATCACAACATTTAGTCTCACACTGGAGGCTAGGGCTGGGGTCCAGGCGACATCTCTATCACAACATTTAGTCTGACACAGGAGGCTAGGGTTGGGGGTCCTGAAGACATTCCCATCACAACATTTAGTCTCACACAGGAGGCTAGGGTAGGGATTCCTGGTGACATCCCCATCACAATATTTAGTCTTACATAGGAGGCTAAGGCTGGGGGTCCAGAAGACATCTCTATCACAACATTTAGTCTGACACAGGAGGCTAGGGTTCGGGGTCGTGGAGACATTCCCATCACAACATTTAGTCTCACACAGGAGGCTAGGGTTGGTGCTCCTGAAGACATTCCTATCACAACAATTAGTCTCACACAGGAGGCTAGGGTTGGGGGTCCTGAAGACATTCCCATCACAACATTTAGTCTCACACAGGAGGCTAGGGTAGGGATTCCTGGTGACATCTCTATCACAACATTTAGTCTGACACAGGAGGGTAGGGTTGGGGGTCCTGAAGACATTCCCATCACAACATTTAGTCTCACACAGGAGGGTAGGGTTGGGAGTCCTGGTGACATCCCCATCACAACATTTAGTCTCACACAGGAGGCTAGGGCTGGGGTCCAGGCGACATCTCTATCACAACATTTAGTCTGACACAGGAGGCTAGGGCTGGGGTCCAGGCGACATCTCTATCACAACATTTAGTCTGACACAGGAGGCTAGGGTTCGGGGTCGTGGAGACATTCCCATCACAACATTTAGTCTCACACAGGAGGGTAGGGTTGGGGGTCCTGAAGACATTACCATCACAACATTTAGTCTCACACAGGAGGCTAGGGTTGGGAGTCCTGGTGACATCCCCATCACAACAATTAGTCTCACACAGGAGGCTAGGGTTGGGGGTCCTGAAGACATCCCCATCACAACAATTTGTCTCACACAGGAGGCTAGGGTAGGGTTGGGATTTCTGGTGACATCCCCATCACAATATTTAGTCTTATATAGGAGGCTAAGGTTGTGTCATTAAGTCATAATTGGGACGGCATTTCATCTTTTGAAAGGCAATTCAAATTTAGGACGGCAGTTCATTCTTAGAACGACAGTTCACTCTTTAGACTTATTCATATGTGTTATTCGGTATTGATGTGACCTTTATGTATCTGTCCACTGCAATCAGGTTAAACCATGCTGAAATAGCTCGCTCTTCATGACATTTTAGTCATGGTGTGTTACCTGAACCCGCTCCAGTGGAGAAAGGCAATGTCTTCATCTAAAAAGTAACCGATCATTAATTTTAAAAAAGCCAATAAGTAATGTCAATATTTGCCGATTCCTACCCATAAGGGAGCTTACTCTGTGATATGCAAAGACGGAATAGTATTTGCAAGAAATCAATTAAAATAGCTACATTATACCTTATACGGAAATTTTTCATTTTTCATTGCTAGGGCGCAGGACAATATTTTTATATTACATTTCGCTTACCGGTTACGTTGGAAAAATCATGTGTTTTAACTGAAGCACAAGAACAAGAGGAAGAATAATAGTATTAGGTCTTCTGCAGCATGCTGGTGACATATATTAAGTAAAAATACGTCTCAGAATTCCGCATATTAACCCAAAATGCCTTGAGGAGATTAAAGTCAAATTTGTGATCAAGAAATATGCCCGCTTAGAATTGCGTTTTAGGTCCAAAGTTGAAAGAACAAGGTAACTACTTCTAAACATAGAAAGTGTGTTTTATTGCTGCGAGAGCCCATGGTTTACGTTTTTCGCGGAATTACGTTTTAAACAAGATTTCATCAATTGACTATTTGAAATGTTGGTCTCTATTAAACTCATCTGTGTTACATATATAGTTTCAAATGTTGCAGGAGTGGATCAAAAGACGCCTTTGATAATGAAAATAAGTAAGTATAAATATCCTGATATTTTCCAGTTTTTGCCTATGATATATTTATAATTACACCAAAAACTAAAATAAAATAATCTAACGCCTTACTCTTGGGCAAAAAAATTCCTAATAAAGAATACGCTATTTCTGTTTCGCATTTACTCAATAATTGTATAGTTGTATTAATTGACATCTATCTTGTCACAATTTATTAAATTTGACATGATAAAATCGGTTCTGGCAACATCAATTTACATGTACTATACCAGGCAAACAGGGAATTCGGTTCAATTGCACACACAGGCGTCAGGCAAACAGGGAATTCGGTTCAATAGCACACACAGTCGTCAGGGCGTTAGTTAAGAACAAACACACAACCAAGCCACGTCATAACCATTCAAATTGACAAATGTTTGTCTATATTTTCTGTTTGTAGACTTGATCTGTTGCCATAATTCTAGTCAAAATAACACAAGGACTGAAATGAAAAGAAAATAACGACATATAAAATGAAAATACGATTATGACATAAAAAATGAAAATACGATTATGACATAAAAATGCAAATACGATTATGACATAAAAAATGAAAATACGATTATGACATAAAAAATGAAAATACGATTATGACATAAAAATGCAAATACGATTATGACATAAAAAATGAAAATACGATTATGACATAAAAAATGCAAATACGATTATGACATATAAAATGAAAATACGATTATGACATATACAATGTAAATACGATTATGACTTAAAAATGAAATTTGCCACATAAGCATTACATACGTTATATATTGTGAAGGTTTATTATATTATTATATCTGGTTTTTTAAAGCACTGCTTTGCCTTACCGTGCTTGTAATAACTGTTCATGCCGATACAAACCTTCGTAAGTAACAATTTTATTTATTTGTATACGGTGTGTAATTGCATTAATTAAAAATGTGATGGATAGGTATTGATTTAAATGCGTTTGATAGCTAATCATTTAAATCTTTTTAATATGTTGGATAGCTAATAATTTATATCTTTTGGCTAGCTAATGATTTAAAGATGTTTGATAGCTAATGATTTAAATACATGTATGTTGGATATCTATTGATTATTAAGTGTTGGATAGCTAATGATTTAAATGCGTTGGATAGCCAATGATTTAAATGTTGAAAAGCTAATTATTTAAATGCGTTGGAAAGCTAATGATTTAAATGTGTTGGATAGCTAATGATTTAAATGTGTTGGATAGCTAATGATTTAAATGTGTTGGATAGCAAATAATTTAAATGTTGAAAAGCTAATTATATAAATACGTTGGAAAGCTAATGATTTAAATGTGTTGGATAGCAAATGATTTAAATGTGTTGGATAGCCAATGATTTAAATGTTGAAAACCTAATGATTTAAATACGTTGGAAAGCTAATGATTTAAATGTGTTGGATAGCTAATGATTTAAATGCGTTGGATAGCAAATGATTTAAATGTTGAAAACCTAATTATTTAAATGTGTTGGATAGCCAATGATTTAAATGTTGAAAACCTAATTATTTAAATACGTTGGAAAGCTAATGATTTAAATGTGTTTGATAGCTAATAATTTAAATGTGTTGGATAGCTAATGATTTAAATGTGTTGGATAGCAAATGATTTAAATGTGTTGGATATCTATTGATTATTAAGTGTTGGACATCAAATGATTTAAATGTGTTGGATAGCAAATGATTTAAATGTTGAAAAGCTAATTATTTAAATACGTTGGATAGCTAATGATTTAAATGTGTTGGATAGCTAATGATTTAAATGTGTTGGATAGCAAATGATTTAAATGTGTTGGATAGCAAATGATTTAAATGTGTTGGATAGCTAATGATTTAAATGTGTTGGATAGCAAATGATTTAAATGCATTGGATAGCAAATGATTTAAATGTGTCGGATAGCTAATGATTTAAATGTGTTGGATAGCAAATGATTTAAATGTGTTGGATAGCTAATGATTTAAATGTGTTGGATAGCTAATTATTTAAATGTGTTGGATAGCCAATGATTTAAATGTGTTGGATAGCTAATGATTTAAATGTGTTGGATAGCTAATGATTTAAATGTGTTGGATAGCTAATGATTTAAATGTGTTGGATAGCTAATGATTTAAATGTGTTGGATAGCTAATGATTTAAATGTGTTGGATAGCTAATGATTTAAATGTATTTGGATAGCTAATGATTTAAATGTGTTGGATAGCTAATGATTTAAATGTGTTGGATAGCTAATGATTTAAATGTGTTGGATAGCTAATGATTTAAATGTGTTGGATAGCTAATGATTTAAATGTGTTGGATAGCTAATGATTTAAATGTGTTGGATAGCTAATGATTTAAATGTGTTGGATAGCTAATGATTTAAATGTGTTGGATAGCTAATGATTTAAATGTGTTGGATAGCTAATGATTTAAATGTGTTGGATAGCTAATGATTTAAATGTGTTGGATAGCTAATGATTTAAATGTGTTGGATAGCAAATGATTTAAATGTGTTGGATAGCCAATGATTTAAATGTTGAAAAGCTAATTATTTAAATGCGTTGGATAGCTAATGATTTAAATGTGTTGGATAGCTAATGATTTAAATGTGTTGGATAGCTAATGATTTAAATGTGTTGGATAGCTAATGATTTAAATGTGTTGGATAGCTAATTATTAAATATGTGTTGGATAGCAAATGATTTAAATGTGTTGGATACCTAATGTTTTAAATGTGTTGGATAGCTAAAGATTTAAATGTGTTGGATAGCTAATCATTCAGATGTTGAAAAGCTAATTATTTAAATTATTTGTATAGCTAATGATTTAAATGTGTTGGATAGCTAATGATTTAAATGTGTTGATAGCTAAATTTAAATGTGTTGGATAGCTAATGATTTAAATGTGTTTGATAGCTAATTATTTAAATGTGTTGGATAGCTAATGATTTAAATGTGTTGGATAGCTAATGATTTAAATGTGTTGGATAGCTAATGATTTAAATGTGTTGGATAGCTAATGATTTAAATTGTTGATAGCTAATGATTTAATGTTGGATAGCTAATATTTAAATGTGTTGGATAGCTAATGATTTAAATGTGTTGGATAGCTAATGATTTAAATGTGTTGGATAGCTAATGATTTAAATGTGTTGGATAGCCAATGATTTAAATGTGTTGGATAGCTAATGATTTAAATGTGTTGGATAGCAAATGATTTAAATGTGTTGGATAGCTAATGATTTAAATGTGTTGGATAGCTAATGATTTAAATGTGTTGGATAGCTAATGATTTAAATGTGTTGGATAGCTAATGATTTAAATGTGTTGGATAGCTAATGATTTAAATGTGTCGGATATCAAATGATTTAAATGTGTTGGATAGCTAATGATTGAAATGTGTTGGATAGCTAATGATTTAAATGTGTCGGATATCAAATGATTTAAATGTGTTGGATAGCCAATGATTTAAATGTGTTGGATAGCTAATGATTTAAATGTGTTGGATAGCTAATGATTTAAATGTGTTGGATAGCTAATGATTTAAATGTGTTGGATAGCTAATGATTTAAATGTGTTGGATAGCTAATGATTTAAATGTGTCGGATAGCAAATGATTTAAATGTGTTGGATAGCCAATGATTTAAATGTGTTGGATAGCTAATGATTTAAATGTGTTGGATAGCAAATGATTTAAATGTGTCGGATAGCCAATGATTTAAATGTGTTGGATAGCCAATGATTTAAATGTGTTGGATAGCTAATGATTTAAATGTGTTGGATAGCTAATGATTTAAATGTGTTGGATAGCTAATGATTTAAATATGTTGGATAGCTAATTATTTAAATGTGTTGGATAGCTAATGATTTAAATGTGTTGGATAGCTAATGATTTAAATGTGTCGGATAGCAAATGATTTAAATGTGTCGGATAGCCAATGATTTAAATGTGTTGGACAGCTAATGATTTAAATGTGTTGGATAGCTAATGATTTAAATGTGTTGGATAGCAAATGATTTAAATGTGTTGGATAGCTAATGAATTAAATGTGTGTGATAGCAAATGATTTAAATGTGTTGGATAGCCAATGATTTAAATGTGTTGGATAGCCAATGATTTAAATATGTTGGATAGCTAATGATTTAAATGTGTTGGATAGCTAATGATTTAAATGTGTTGGATAGCTAATGATTTAAATGTGTTGGATAGCTAATGATTTAAATGTGTGTGATAGCTAATGATTTAAATGTGTTGGATAGCCAATGATTTAAATGTGTCGGATAGCCAATGATTTAAATGTGTTGGATAGCTAATGATTTAAATGTGTTGGATAGCTAATCATTCAGTTCTGCTTGTGGCGAGCATTTTCATTGGCATTATGTTATCTTTTTATAAACGAAGTTTTATATCAGATACAACTGTACTTAGATATTAGGTCACTAATATCTGTTATGTATGAACCAATACAATACAATTAAGGCGGTTGAACCTCGTTTCTAATATGTGTATATGCATAATACGGATTCATATATTATATAAGAAACGACCACATATGGGTCAACCTAGCTTTCACTGCAATGCCTTGTGATGTCAACGAAATGTCTGTCTTTTTCAATGTCTCTTTTTTTAGAAATAGCGTTGATGTATTAGCTAAAAAGGAGACCTACAGTTGAATTTGCACAATGAATTAATTTTCAGTCGCGTTTTTGCCTAGAACTCTAAATGATTTTACAGAATTTTCCAAAATTTCGGAATGTCTGTATTTGTATTTTGCTCTGTTATTTGTAATAACATCCTATAATGTTTCATCTCTGCTTGTAATGGTCTTACCGTAGCCGGTTTTAGCGATAACATTTTCATGGATTTAACTTTAAATGTAATGGATTTTGTTATTTTAAGTAATTTGCATTCAGGATAGTCTCATAACAATTATTCCTATTTCGTCTTTTACTAACAGCGTATTACAGTGTTACTTCTCTTGTGGGTAGGTATTCATTGTGACGTCATCATTTTGTGAGAAAAAAACTATCGCCATTTTCACTACAAAGTATGACGTTGCGCTTGCCCAAAATTAAAACCTACCCGCATGTTCAGATAACTCCGTATTATGCAAAAACACTGAATAGATCATAAACTTTCCATAATTGATTGAGGGTGTATGGTAGGCTGTTTTACGGCGGGTAAATTTGTTGTCGTGATCTAAAAGTAGCTAAAAAAAGCCATCGGAGATGAATGTAAAACTGCAATAAAAAACAATTTATCTGACTGATTATGTATTGCACTTTTTTACATACGAACAGGGTTGAATAGAAACACCGCACTGCATGCAAGTCACCACCACTACACGACATGCCACAAGACTATGTTCGGTGACCCGCGGTGTTATAAGGTGGTATCCAATAACTATGAGTATATCATGCAGTGTGGCGCCGGCACCTACTTTGATAACAACACATGTAGTTGTGACCTTCAAACTTCTTCACTTCCGCATGACCTTGCGCCAGGTACGTTATTTTAAGTTTTGGCATTTTAACATTTTCCGGCGCATTTTGAAATGATAAAATTATTTCTTTATGACGTACAAGTGTTCTAGTTCACACGTTTGTTATCTCGTATGTGTTTATCCTTTGTATAACAGTAACCACGCGACGATTTCTTCTAAATCTGATATTGTTGTATTCATTTATGTTCAATATGGATTGTTTTTTAAATACAGAAATAACAAAACGTGATTTCTTAGGCTTTCGAGACCTTTGTATAGCTTATGCTCGTTTTGCTAAACGTTTTTCTTGAATACGCTCTTATATCAATCGAATTCGAACGTATAACCTGGACAGAACATATCATAAAGGATACCCATCACTTGAAAAATATCTGATGTTTAAAGATGCTCCACCGCTGACAAATGATATTTTTCTCTATCAAAAACACGAGCAGACGATTTTTTTTCTTCAGTTACAAAAGTTACTTATTTTACACCATTACCACCATTGAAAAGTTTGAGTTTCTAATTTTACCTCAAGTTAAAGTTACAAAAAATAATTAATTGCATCCCGCAAAAAATCCGTGGCACTATATCCTATATGGAATTAAGTACTGATTACGCATGTGCTAAGGGCAAAATAATTTATTTTATATTATTTTTTGTGTTAATTAAACATATATTTAAACGATTAAACACCAATTATTGTTCAAGTGATTAATATCATATGTCCTCTGTCGGCGGTGGATCATCTTTAATCGTGTATATATGTGTCTGATTATCACAAAAATACTTGAAAAATAATTTATATTACTCTTGGTGCATGCGCAATCAGTGTTTCATTCCATATAGGGCATATTGCCGTGAGTTTTTTTCGGGCCGAAATTAATTATTTTTTATTCTTTCATCGTGGAAGTAAAATAAGAATCTCAAGCTTTTCAATGGTGGTAATGGTGTATAGTAAGTAACATTTGTAAATGAAGAAAAATACTAATTCGCCTGCTCCTGTTTTTGATATTTTTCGCCTGTTCCTGTTTTTGATATTGAAAATTCGTCAGCGGTGGAGCATCTTGAATATTCTGCTTATATAATTAACACGATCATTTTATTTTTTTTCAGTTGATTGCCACCATTTGCATTCCCAGCTTTCAACAAGTGCACACTCACTTAGTACGGTTTCCTGTTCTTCCTCCTCATACTCATGTAAGTATTAACTGCACTATAAGTGTGTAAGGCCTTGGTCGTTAACAGTCCACAAAAATCCAGACGCCGACTATACGGGAAAATGACAATCCGTATTGAAATATCGGGAACGGATTTTATCATTTATTAAGTTAGCGGAATCCAGAATTTTCGAAAACCGTTTTATTTGTGCTTGAAGTATTCGGATTATTAAGTGTCCCCATATATTTTTCTCTGTTATGTAGTCTGAATATTTATTACATTATCAAAGGTTCCAGCTGTTAAACAATTTTGTATAATACCGAAATCATGAAAGCAGATCAAATACTAAAAGGAATTTTTTCGAGTTAATTAATCTTCATAATTTTGTTATATACTAAACTCGACAATGTTATCGTTAAAATGAGGCAAAAATGAAACCTGTTATATGATTTTGTAATAAGAAACCTGACAATTTTGATACCAAACCCCTAATAAAACTGTATATCAATCTTCAAATTATACAACAACAATAGGAGAATATCAAAGCATGTAAAATATTTTTAAATACATTTGTAATGGTAAAAGTCACTCTAGTAGAGAAACTGTAGACGCAAATTCAATGTCAGACATGCCACCAGACTCTTAATTGTTGATAAGACTTTCACAGAGTTCTTTGCTAAATTATCTCCCCTGGTTTGAAACCTACCTCTAGAATCAGACATGTTGTAGAGACAAAAATAATCAAACCAACATTTAGTGATTTCTTTTTCGATATTCTAGAGACTGGTTGCCAGTCTAATTCAATGTTACATTGGGTTCAATTCAATGCCAAGCCTTAGAAAACATAAGTGCGTAAATCGACGCCCATCCTAAAAGCTACAAAATAAAGGTATTCTTACCTACTTATGTGTTGTCGAACAGAGAGCCTTATGCTATGGTATAGTCCAGGGGTAAAAACAACAACAGTGAAAGTAACCTATGACAATATGATGATGATCGTCATCATGAAGATGATTGTTTTATAATTTTATTTTTTTTTCAATCAATTTTATAAATACATGGACATATATTGACATGTAACTCACTCACTCACTATCATTCGTCATTATTTCTATAGGAAGATATATATACCTTATATACTTGGTACACAACATATACACCTTTTCACACACCATCACACACTTGCACACCCACACACACACATGAACATATAAACATATGATACAAATACAGGCAGAAAGACATACAATAGAGACAGGCACAGAGATATAGATAGACACAACACATACACCTTTTCACACACCATCACACACTTGCACACCCACATACACACATGAACATATAAACATATGATACAAATACAGACAGAAAGACCTACAATAGAGACAGGCACAGAGATATAGATAGACATAAAGATAAAAAAAAAATAGAGAAAAAGAGAGAGATGGGGGATGGATAAATTATTGTCATTATATACTATTAAAATATAAGTAAAAACGCAAATATTGTTTCAAATTTTGTTTCAAAGCCCAGGAGACAAAATATGTAAGAACATATGAGAGAGATAAACAGAGAGGAGAAAGAAAATAAATTAAATATACATTAATTATAGCAGAACAAGTTTTTCCAATTTTTGCCATTCCTTTCGAAATTTCACTACATAAACATTACCTTTGTTATAAGCCAAACATTTTTGAACATTATGATAGTCTTGAAAAGTATTAATTAGAGAATTTAAATTTAAAGATTTGTGAAGACAACGCATTTTATATATATAGTGTTTCACTATAATGAGTATTTCATTATCAATTCTAATATTTACATTTGGAAGTCCAAAAAGGAAAGATTCTTTATTGAAACTAAAAGGAATAAAAAAGAGTGTCTAAAAGAGTTTCAAGACTCACAAGAAGTTTTTGCACCTCTTGACATTCCCAAAGCAAGTGTGTAATAGTTTCATAACAGTGAAAGTAACCTATGACAATATGACAATAAGATGATTATAATTACAGTTTTGGAGCTAGCCAAAACCAACCAACATTGCCTGTCAGCTGACTCCGGTAAGTGGATATCCTTAACGTCTCTTAATGCCTCTTGTTTTTGTAAATAAAATTGTGTAGTACTTTTAAGAATGCATGGAAATAGAATTACATGTATGGTTGACCGAATTTAAATAACCACATACATGTGTCGCCTTATGTATTTATTATGTACTTTATACATTGAAAATACTTTAAAGATGCTCCACCGCCGCGACAGGGTATAAACGATACTCATCACTTGAACCGTAATTGGTGTTTAATTGTGTTTATATATATGTCTAATTAACACAAAAAAATAAAATAAAAGACTTCATTTTGCTTCAGCACAACTAGTACTTCATTCCATTGATGAGATAGTGCCACAGATTTTTTTCGGGACGCAGTTAATTAATGTTGATATTTTTATCTTGAAGTGAAATTTGTGGCTCAAATTTTTCAGTGGTGGTAATGGTGTAAAGTAAGTAACAGAAGAAATATACTAATTCGTCTGCACCAGTTTTTTGATAGAGAAACAAATACCGTTCCTCAGCGGTGGAGCATCGTTAAATACGTAACACGTCACATTGGTTATATATGTATATGATCTTAAGTGTTAGTGTCATATCTTATTGAATTTTACGAAACAATATGTATATAATTTTTTTTGTAGGACAAAAATAAAATTACTTCATCTTCACTAAAATATAAAATTGAAAAAGCAATAGGTTATAATTTCACACTGAAATGCTTAATATGAATCTTAAAGATATTTCTAGCAAAAAATGCACTTGATATAGCAAACAATTACGTTAGAAATGGCGAAAATGCACCTCTCTATAATGTAAAAATGCACCTTTTTTTCAAAATTACCGCCAAATTGAGAATTTTTAAAATTCGTCCATAAAACATTCTACAAACAACAACAGTATATTGTAATTTTCTTTACATATTTTACATAGCAACTTGCAACAAATAGAAAATCACACAAAAAAAGCGTTGATTAATGTTAAAACGAGACTTAAACGGACTTAAACCTCACCAGTGCATATCGTAAGCATGAAATAACTTAATATATATGAAGCAAAATGCGCTAATAAATTATCACTACCAAACTATATACGTAAACATGTCTGTTAAACGAATAAAACACATAGATTTGTCTTAAGCTCGGGAAAGCGCTCCTTGTTCCATGTTCATCCCCTTAATTGTCCTTCCTATTAATAGGATGTTCTACTCATGAAGTGTTACTATGTTAACGCATTTAAACAAACACAAAAAGTTACATTGTAAGCGTTTACTAGTGCTTTCTTGCATTATTTGTATTTTTAGTTTGGTCACATTTACAATTGGTGAAGACACATGACTCCATCGACTGCGTGAAGAAAATTATAAATGATATGAACGGTATGTTAATTTTAACATTTTTACGTAAACAAAATGCATATTGAAAGATATCGAACTATTGGCCGATCACTAGCTGTTAATCAAATATATGTGAATCTGCATTTTATATTGTGTTTTCTAATGCCATTTGGTCCGACATTGAATTTCTGCACACTGATGCGCGATCGAACATGATGTGGATGCGTGGTTACATATCCTTTGGCGATCAGTCAAATTACCATAGGATCGCCAAATCGATAAATTTAACAATTTTTTATCTCTAAGAAACGAAAATGATATTATATTTTAGTAACAAAATATAAAATAAATGTAAGCTTATGATACTATAGTCTGGCTATATGTAAATATTATTCAAGATTTATAATATGTTTTAGATAACAGATAAACATGGTATCAATTCTTGTCCCCCTTACTCCGAATGTTGATTTGTTTGTGTTTAAAGGATTGTTTAAATTGAATTTTATTGAAATACATTATTTTTCTGGATATTTTTCAGCGTACTATGGGGCTTGGAATTCACAGCATGGTAGGATGCCTTGTGCATGCAACCATGTTTATAAGTACATCAGGAAGCCCACAGGTAGAGTGAAAAATGTTCTTTTGTAACTCAAATAAATTCGACGGCACAGAGGAAGCAAACATTTATTTTTGTAAAGCGAAAAACTGTTGTTGTGTAAAACGAAAAACGAGTTGTTTCTTTACTGTACGTGCATAAGTTAAAAAATTATGTAGGGTTAAATATATATATATTCTTTTCGTCCATTACGGAAATATATTTCTTACACATAAGAAAACATATTCTTCTTCCAGATCAAGAGTCATACTCAAAGGGTTGATTGAATTTTGAGGTGGCATGGAATTTTATGTTGGTTACATGATTTTGTTTATATATAATATACTAAAAATTTCTTTCTTTATGGGTGGTTATGATTGGCAAGGGCAGTCCTGAAGGGGTTCAGGTGTGTTATGCATGCTACTGACGCTGGTAGGGAATTCCAGTCTGAGATGGTTGTCGGAAAAAGAAATGTTCATAAACATTTTTTGTTGGTAACACCTGGCAGCGAAATTTAGAAACAAAAGTGCAGACTTAAGTCAAAACTTAGTTTTTATTCCTTATGTAATTTATGCAAAATGATTTTGGTCAGGTTTTTTTTACTTGATAAGTTTATTTTGAGATATCGGGGCCAGAACTTTTCATATCCACATCAATGGCAGATATGTGAAGTTATTCGAACTGTAACATAAAAGTCTATAACACGATATAAACACGTTAATGACATTGGTATATGGGTGTTAGCGGTGGATTTTCTCTCAATGCTCGTTCGCCACTCAGAAAAGAGAGGTATCGTTTTGGAGCTTTTTATGGTAAAAAGGCCCTCGGTGATAATTATTTTGCAATAATATACTTCAGGATCAGCTGCATATTATGTGCTATTTAGATTTTTGCAGGTCGATAATATTTTTCTGGGTACTCTGACCTTTGATGAAGCGCTAAAGAAAACAAATAAAAACCTAATGTAAAACTGTCTTTTACAGAGGACACCTCACACTGCTACTATCATGATAGCGGCTTCCATCGTGAGTTTACATTTGTATACCAATCATTATAAATTTTCTACTGAAATTTTCACACTATACGGAAAGTACTAGTGATATTTTCTATGTGTACATGTATATATCACTTCTTAAGTATATTTGAACATAACTTAGTAGTACATTTCAGTTTAGTTAGTCCACAGGGTTCGATGCATATTTCTGTCACAAAATAGCTTTGTTTACTAATGTTTATAGCATGTACAACAAGCTCTTGTTTGACCGAATTTCATTTTACAAAAGCATACACTTGAGTTCTGTTCGACATCATTTGACGTCATATAAATATTGTGCCGTCAACACTACTTGTGATGTGATAATAGTGTTGTTCCACCTGTGGCTTACGATATTGATGCCATAGCGGTATGACTTGACTGGACGGGCCAGTTATGAGATTAATATATACATAACTCAAATGTGTTTTATATATACATTTTGACATATTTTTAGTTTAATACATTTTTATAATTCAATGTTATTCTTTGTAGATTTATACCGAACTGTTTTTGGCAGTAGAGATACTTTTAATGAGAACACAATCGGTAGAAGTTGTTCAAGTCACAACACAGGTGAGAGTTCTGCAACATTCATAACGTAGGTGAGCATTTCGCAATATTTATTATCTATGTGAACATTACGCAACATATATTATATAGGTGAGCATTCCGCAATAATTATGATATAGGTCAACATGACGCATTGTTTATAACAAAGCTGAGAATTACGCAATATTTATAACATAGGTGAGCATACCGCAATATTTATAAAATAGGTGAGGGTTCCGCAATATTTATAACATATGCGAGCATTCCGCAATATTTATAATATAGATCAGCACCACGCACTCTTTATAACATAGATGAGCATTACGCAATGTTTAAAACATAGGTGAACATTCCACATATTTATCACATAGGTGAGCCATCCGTAATATTTATGATAAAGGTGATCATTTCGCAAGTTTTTAACATAGGTGAGGATTCCGCAACATTTATTATATATACGTGAGCAATCTGTAATATTTATAACATAGGTGAGCAATCCGCTATATCTATAACATAGGTGATCATTACGAAATATTTATAGCAAAGATGAACATTCCGGAATATGTATAACAAAGGTGAGCATTCCGTCATATTTATAACATAGCTGAGAATTACGCAATATTTATAACATAGGTGAGCGTACCGCAATATCTATAACATAGGTGAGCATTCCGCAATATTCATAACATAGGTGAGGGTTCCGCAATATTTATAACATAGGTGAGGGTTCCGCAATATTTACAACATAGGTGAGAATTCCGCAATATCTATAACGTAGGTTAGCATTCTGCAATATTTATGATATAAGTGAGCGTTGCGCAATATTCGTAACATAGGCGAGCATTCCACAATATTTATGATATAGGTCAGCATCAGGTTCTATTTATAACATATGTGCGCATTCCGAAATATTTAAAACATAGGTGAACATTCCACAATTTATGATAAAGGTGAACTTTCCACTATATCTATAATTTAGGTGAGCAATCCGTAATATTTTTGACATAGGTGAGCAATCCGTAATATCTATAATATAGGTGAGCTTTCCACAATATTTATAACATAAGTGAGCAATCCGTAATATTTACAATATAGTTGAGCATTTCGCAATATGTATAACAAAGGTGAGCAATCCGCAATATGTATAACAAAGGTGAGCGATCCGTAATATTTATAACATATATGAACATTCCGCAATATTTATAACATAGGTGAGCGATCCGTTATATTTATAACAAAGGTGATCATTCCGCAAGATTTTAACATAGGTGAGGATTCCGCAACGTTGAGAATATAAGCGAGCAATCTGTAATATTTATAACATAGGTGAGGATTCCGCAATATGTATAACAAAGGTGAGCAATCCGTAATATGTATAACAAAGGTGAGCAATCCGCAATATTTATAACATACAAATGTAGGTGAGCGATCCGTTATATTTATAACAAAGGTGATCATTCCGCAAAATTTTAACATAGGTGAGGATTCCGCAGCATTTATAGAGAGCGCAGCCTCTCGGCCCGTTCGCAAAGCGAACTCTTGTGATAGAGGTGTCTCGCTAATGTTATTATGTGTAATTCATCCATGTATATAGAGTTGGAAAACTTTCTCAAAACCGGAAGTCAACACAAGATCCAGCATCGCGCAAGACAGTATCCAAAGTCACACTCTCGCGTGATTACAAAAGCACACTCTCGCGTGATTACAAACAAGTAACGATTGGGAAAATTCAAAATGAAAACATTAGTGAAAGATAAATCTTCCAATTTATTCTTACCTGAATCTAACAATTACATTTTGTCCTGAATCTTAACTTAAAAGCCGTTTTACGTGAGCAGTTGCTTCGGAATTTTCCGCCCGGCAACGGAGAATGACGTGGAGATATAATTTGTAGCCGCAGTCACGTATTTTTGCAGAAAGAGAAAGTAGAAGTATCATGTGTTTAATATTGTTTTACTTGTTATAAACTCAATGCAAGTCACAGCAAAGCTATGATTCTAATAATTAATAATTTTACTAATGGTTTCTAGCAATACAGTTATTCATCGCACTCAATAAGCTATAAAACAAAACACATGTTAACATCGATAAGACTGCTGGGTCAGGGGAGATTACTCTTTCGCCGTTGGAAATCCTTTATTTACCAGGAATATTTCTATTTAGTTACACAGTTAAAAAAACAACAAACGAAAGAATGGATTCACTGCTGCGCTCTCAGATAGGCTTTGCCTAAAATTATATTAATATAAGTGAGCAATCTGTAATATTTATAACATATGTGAGCATTCCGTAGTATTTATAACATAGATGAGCGTTCCGCAACATTTATAACATAGGTGAGCGTTCCGCAATATTTATAACATCGGTGAACATTCCGCAACACTTATAACAAATATGAGCATTCTACAATATTTATAACATAGGTGAGCATTCCGTAATATTTATGATATAGATGTGCGTTGAAATGTTGAAAAGAAGAGGCCTATAAGTTATTTCAAGATTTTGGTAGCAGGAAATGTTTCACTTGCCTCGATCGAACTCCGAATGCAGTCTTTATTCATTGCAATATCACTATGTCTTTGCAAAATGACCTTTGCAAATTCTCAACGGATCGTCTGTTGAAAAATGACCTTAGTACATACACATATATAGCTGTTGCACAAACATTCTCGAATTCTGTTATCGCCATTCCTAATAAGCGCCCCTTCTGTGCTGGTATTTAAATTACTTATAATTTATTGTTAGTATTTTGTGTTGTTTGGTTGTGTGTTGTTTTTGTGTGATGTGTTGTTGTGTGTTGTTGGCTTTTGTGGTATTGTTGTGTTGTGTGATGTTTGTTGTGTGTGATGTTGGTGTGTTGTTGTGTTGTGTGTTGTTAGTATGTTGTTGTATTGTGCGATGTTATGTGGTTGTGTTGTGTGCTGTTGTATGGAATTGTGTTGTTGTGTGATGTTTTGTTGTGCTGTGTAATGTTTTGTTGTGTGAGGTTGTGTGGTATGCTATTGTGTGGAGTTGCTCTGTGATGTTATGGTGTATGTTGATGTGTTGTGTTGTATGGTGTTGTTGTGTCATTGTGTATTGCGTTGTCGTTGTGTTGTTGTGTGTTGTGGTGGTGTGTGTTGTGGTGATGTTGTGTGTTGTTGTGCGCTGTGTTGTTGTGTTTTGTTGTATGTTGTTATGTTGTTGTATAATGTTATAATGAATGTTGTTGTGTGTTATGTTGTTGATTTGTGTTGTTGTATGATTTTATGTTGTGTGTTGATGTGTTGTGTTTTCGTATAGTGTTGTTGTATGTTGTGTTGTTGTGTGTTGTGTTGTGTGGTGTAATGTGTTGTGTGGTGGGTCGTTTTTCTACAGGTACTCGGGTTTTCCACTTCCACTACCTCCTGAACCTGGCACGTCCTGAAATGACCCTGATTTTTAATAAGACTTAAAGCAAAAATAAACCAAACCAAACTAAAGCATTTGTCCGACAACGTTTTGCTAATTTCTGCACTTATTATTTTCATAATATCGTAAAAATATCGATAAAAATGTACAAAAAATAACCTTGGCTTTTGATAAAAACAAAGACCTGGAATTTTGGCATTCATTTTTGTCAAAGCAAGATAGATAGATAGTCGGCTGAGGCCAGTCATCGGGAAAGTTGGGTTATGTAATAAAAAAAGAGTTCTTATAGGGTCGCCTTTCAACGGGGTCCATTTTCAACAGGTCGGTATGAAAAGTGCGCTTAATGTTCAGTTTTCAACGGTTTGGGGTATTGGGGTCATTTTCCAACGTTGAAAAACCCGAGGTCAGTTTTCAACGGGATCTATTTTCAACGTTACACCGGATTAATTTGTGCTTTATCCGTCAACTCAAAATGCTTTATTCGTCAAGACGATAACGTGAGTTTGTGCCTTATCGGACAGAGCGTTTTCTAACTTGACCCATTATTTTAACCTTCCTGAGAAAGAAAAGTCATTCAATTCCGCTAAAGAGTGTCATTTTTGCGATATCGGGTATCTCGTATGGTTGTGTCGTCTTTTTGGTTTTTTTGGCTCATGGCAAAGGTATGTACTGTAAAATATTTTTTTTTTTTTGTATTTTTTGAGTATTTTTATATTGCTTACACACTGAATAGAATCACTGGTTTTGATTGCAAATGCGCTTATATATTTTCCACGGAAGTAAAATGGAGTACGCTCTCATTCGATTTAGTGAATGAATCTTTTCCTCCACATCAAGGAAACGTCTCGCTTCTAGCAAAAACAAGTAAATAACTGGCAATTTGCTTTCGTTTTGAATGGCATAATGGTTGCATGATAAACGGAATACATGTTTAGTATCTTACAATACAAGTTTTATTTTGGTGCTCGACACGGAATGCCGAGTTTTGCCCCAAAATAAACCTTGTATTGTAAGATACAAACCATGTATTCTCTATGTCTTACAACCAACATTTCAAAGAATTTCAAGTTAAAACGCGACGCGAAAATTCAGCGGAGGCCATTTTGTACCTTGTACCGCCGTCCTCGAAATCCTGACGTCATATCATTTTTCCTGACGTCATTCATTGCTTCTGTCATTGCGTCACAAGAATTTAAATCCAATGAAAGTCGCTCCATGTCATATCACACTAGTAACATATGCAAAAATATTACACGGGCGAATTATCAGGATGATTTCTTTGAAGTCATTTTTTCGTGAGGGGTCAATTTTCTTGGATTTCGTTTTTTGACCAAAATCAACGACATATTTTAGTGCTTACGGAATTGTAAGATTTTCTATTCCACCAAAATTGAGCCCAACGAAATTGAATCATTTAAAAGTGTGTGATAAATGACTTTATGTGTTATAGTATGGAAGTACTTGGAACTCACAGCTACAAAACATACATCGGATTTCTGTCTGGAATTACTGATTCAAATTATTTCAGGTGCGTACATGTTTGTATCCATGTTTATGATAACTATGTAGTATTGATAAAAATGTTTCGTTTTATGTTTGAAAAGGATTGTTTATTTAAAGATCCTTCACCGCTACCGAATGCTATTTTATATCTATCAGAAGAGAAGACTAAGTATTTTTACTTATTATACACCATTACATTACCATTGCAAAATTTGAGCTTCTTATTTTAGTCATTATAAAATATCAAAATAATTAAATATATCTCGAAAAAAAAGTGTTCATTGCGCATGTACAAATATTTTGCATGCATATTTTGTGTTCATTAAACACATATATACACACATTATACATCAGTTTTATTTAAATGGTGAGTATCGTTAATGCTCTGTCGGCGGTGAAGTATCTTTAATTGTTGATTTTCATTCATTTCACATTTGAAAAAAACCTTGTCAATTAACTCAATTAATTAACACTCATGATTT
The DNA here is from genome assembly GCF_041381155.1 of Argopecten irradians. Taxonomy (NCBI): domain Eukaryota; kingdom Metazoa; phylum Mollusca; class Bivalvia; order Pectinida; family Pectinidae; genus Argopecten; species Argopecten irradians. The sequence goes on along the minus strand of NC_091149.1, from coordinate 18,925,930 downwards.
TTGTCGCTTTGGTTGTGTTTTAAGATACATGAACCAGCTGAATACCAATTAAAAAAAATACGTTAAAAAAGATGGAATAACGTGATGATTTCCCTGATGTTTTATTATTGCGATGTGTATGTTACATACGTCAATGCGATGATCAATTTTGATTTCCACACGCTGATTTAATTCTGTTTGTTTCGTTTGCCGTTTAATGCAACACAAATGTTTTCGTGTTCCACAGAGGCATACCACAATCTCCCAGGAAATGTCCAATGCTCGTCCTGTCAGGAAACAGGTATGATTGTAATTAAATTAGCACCATAGGCTATTTACACGTATGAATATGAGAAAAATTATGATACAATAATGATAAAAAGGAGACATGTATAATACTGGAAATAATAAGGATTTTTTTTATAATATTTATAATATTTAGGGACAAGTGCGATCATAATAACAAAAAGGAGACAGGTATTATATTTATAATAATTAACAAACATGTATTATATTTATAATAATAAACAAACAGGTATTATATTAATGATAATAAACACACAGGTATAATATTTATGATAATAAACACACAGGTATTATATTTATAATAATTAACAAACATGTATTATATTTATGATACTTAACAAATGGGTTTTATATTTATGATTATTAACACACAGGTATTGTATTTATGATAATAAACAAACAGGTATTTTATTTATGATAATAAACAAACAGGTATAAATTCATAATGATAAACAGGTATTATAATTATAATAATTAACGAGCAGGTATTATGTTTGTGATAATAAACACACAGGTATTATATTTATAATGATAAACAAACAGGTATTATATTTATGATAATAAACAAACATGTATTATATTTATGATAATAAACAAACGGGCATTATATTTATAATAATAAACACACAGGTAATATATTTATAATGATAAACAAACAGGTATTATATTTATGATAATAAACAAACAGGTATTATATTTGTGATAATAAACAAACGGGTATTATATTAATAATAATTAACAAACAGGTATTTTATTTATAATAATTAACAAAACAGGTATTATATTTATAATGATAAACAAACAGGTATTATATTTATCAAAATTAACAAACAGGTATTATATTTATAATGATAAACAAACAGGTATTATATTTATGATACTTAACAAACAGGTATTATATTTATGATAATAAACAAACAGGTATTATATTTATCAAAATTAACAAACAGGTATTATATTTATAATGATAAACAAACGGGTATTGTATTTATGATAATAAACAAACAGGTAGAAAATTCATAATGATAAACAGGTATTATATTTATAATAATTAACGAGCAGGTATTATATTTGTGATAATAAACACACAGATATTATATTTATAATAATATACAAACAGGTGTATTATATTTATGATAATAAACAAACAGGTATTATATTTATGATAATATACAAACAAGTATTATATTTCTAATGATAAACAAACAGGTATTATATTTATGATAATTAACAAACAGGTATTGTATTTATGATAGTTAACAAACAGGTATTATATTTATGATAATAAACAAACAGGTATTATATTCATGATAAACAAACAGGTATTATATTTATGATAATTAACAAACAGGTATTGTATTTATGATAATTTACAAACAGGTACTGAATTTATGATATTTAGAAAACGGGTATTATATTTATGATAATTAACAAACAGGTATTGTATTTATAATAGTATACAAACAGGTATTATATTTATGATAATTAACACACAGGTATTATATTTATAATAATATAACAAACAGGTTTTATATTTATGATAATTAACGATCGGGTATTATATTTTTATGATACTTAGCAAACAGGTATTGTATTTATGATACTTAGCAAACGGGTATTATATTTATGATAATTAACACACAGGTATTATATTTATGATAATTAACAAACAGGTATTGTATTTATGATAATAAACAAACAGGTATTATATTTATGATAATAAACAAACAGGTATTATATTTATAATGATAAACAAACAGGTATTATATGTATAATGATAAACAAACAGGTATTATATTTATAATGATAAACAAACAGGTATTATATTTATGATACTTAACAAACGAGTATTGTATTTATGATAATTTACAAACAGGTATTGTATTGATGATACTTAGCAAACGGGTAATATATTTATGATAATTAACACATAGGTATTATATTTATAATAATATACAGACAGGTATTATATTTATAATGATAAACAAACAGGTATTATATTTATGATAATTAACAAACAGGTATTATATTTATGATAATAAACAAACAGGTATTATATTTATGATAATTAACGAAGGGTATTATATTTTTGATAATAAAAAACAGATAATATATTTATGATAATATACAAACAGGTATTATATTTATGATAATAAGCAAACTGGTATCATATTAATAATGATAAACAAACAGGTATTATATTTATGATACTTAACAAACGGGTATTATATTTATGATAATTAACACACAGGTATTGTATTTATGATAATCAACAAACAGGTATTATATTTATGATAATTAACGAACGGGTATTATATTCATGATAATTAACAAACAGGTATTGTATTTATTAACAAACAGGTATTGTATTTATAATGATAAACAAACAAGTATTATATGTATAATGATAAACAAACAGGTATTATATTTATGATAATTAACAAACAGGTATTGTATTTATGATAATATACAAACAGGTATTATATTTATAATGATAAACAAACAGGTATTGTATTTATGATAATAAACAAACAGGTATTATATTTATGATAATAAACAAACAGGTATTATATTTATGATAATATACAAACAGGTATTATATTTATAATGATAAACAAACAGGTATTGTATTTATGATAATGAACAAACAGGTATTTTATTTATGATAAACAAAAAGGTATTATATTTATGATAATTAACACACAGGTATTGTGTTTATGATAATTAACAAACAGGTATTTGTATTGTATTTATGATACTTAACAAACGGGTTTTATATTTATGATAATTAACACACAGGTATTGTATTTATGATAATTAACAAACAGGTATTGTATTTATGATAATAAACAAACAGGTATTATTTTGTTTGTTTGTTTGATTTATTAACGTCCTATTAACAGCTATGGTCATGTAAGGACGGCCTCCCATATATGCGGTGTGTTGCATATATGTTGTGCGAGGTGAGTGTACTGGGAAACTGCGGTATGTTCGTGTTGTGTCTTTTTGTATAGTGGAACTGTTGCCCTTTTTATAGTGCTATATCACTGAAGCATGCTGCAGAAGACACCAAGCAACACACCTCACCCGGTCACATTATACTGTCAACGGGCGAACCAGTCGTCCCACTCCCTGTATGCTGAACGCTAAGCAGGAGCAGAAACTACCACTTTTATAGACTTTGGTGTGTCTCGGCCAGGGGACAGAACCCAGAGCCTTCCTCACAGGGGCGAACGTATGATAATTAACGAACGGGTATTATATTTATGATGATAAAAAACAGGTAATATATTTATGATAATATACAAACAGGTATTATATTTATGATAATAAGCAAACTGGTATTATATTTATGATAATAAACAAATTGGTATTATATTTATGATAATAAACAATCAGGTATTATATTAATAATGATAAACAAACAGGTATTATATTTATGATTATAAACAAACAGGTATTATATTTATGATAATTAACAAACAGGTATTGTATTTATGATACTTAACAAACGGGTTTTATATTTATGATAATTAACACACAGGTATTGTATTTATGATTATAAACAAACAGGTATTATATTTATGATTATAAACAAACAGGTATTATATTTATTATAAGAAGGATACATGTAAGATACTCAACATAATTATGAACAGTTAATATGATAGTAATTATAAAATAAGGAACATATGATACATATGATAAAAATGAGACAGGTATGCAATTATAATAATAAGGAGACATGTATAATATTTTTTATAATAAGGAGACATGTATTATACTTACAATGACACGTGCACAGGTATAATGTACGATAAGTTATTGTTATTGCTTAGTTATATTATCATTGTATAAAGTATACTGAATTTGTCTATTTTTAGTAAAATGACCTTTATAAATGACCTTTTAACCCCAAATTCAACACCAAACTGTATGTTCTCACATGCTACCATTGTGTCTATGAAAAAGAATTCCATTTGTGTTTTGTCTATGACTTTGTAAAACTAAAAGGTATTGAGAATAGTGCTTAAAATTTAATTTTAATAACTCAGTAAGGTACCAATAAAACATTAATTTTCATTCTTTTAATTAGTTTTACAATAAAACAAATAAAGTTGCAGCGCATTGATATCTTAATCAATTGGTCACTGTTGCATTGATAATAGTTAAGTGGCTAATGGATGTGCCGCTTTTAAAATCTCTCGCGAAAACGTTCTTCGTGTATGACGTCATAATACTCGACGTACAATTTTTACGGTCAATGGAAAATATCCTCAAACCTCTAACCAATAGGAATGAGTGTAACATATTAAGCTATATGTTAATATATCTTGAATTTATGCTGGTTTTTATGATTTAATACAGGTCATACAGACGTCACTATGACAGTATCACCTGTTGTTCATAGCTCTCACGACTGTAGGCAGAACCAAGCTTACAAGGGTAAGTATTAAATCTCTTCAGAATTAAAACCTCTGGGTAGCAAGCTCCAGTGTAGTAAGACTGAAGTTCAAGCATACTTAAATCAGCTTGATTAGCTTACCGTCCTTTTAACCGCCAGTGTCATTAAAGGTATATTAGGTTTAGGAGGTGGAGGAAAGCCGTAATACTAAGAGAAAATCGCCGACCAACGGTCAGAGCCTGACAAGTAACAGGGGCATGGGATCGGCGATTGCGACCTTGAGGTGACGGGCTTGGCCACTTTGAAGCATAATACTTTATCATAACATTATTGTTACTCTTGTCTATATTTGGTATGGCGGAGTTATCATTATAATTTATAGTCATTGTAACAGTAAAGTATCTGTTTCCTGCTTTTATGACAATGCACGAAAATAAATGCCATAGAGGCCATACCGTTGATAACAGTAAACCGCTTTATATAAATATCTTGAAACAATTATTTGCGATACATTTGAATTCATTTTTGAGGTCTCGCAAAATTACGCGAAAGTTTATATCTCACAAAAATGAAGAATTTAACAGTGTATATTGACAACCACTGAGGTATCAATCCTCCATAGAGACTCAGCACGGGTTTCTAACTAACGGCAATATATACAGTGTATGTATTTTAACATCAAGGGTAAATATTTAATATTTACTAAACACAATGTATCATGTGCACTATGTGTTGTTGATCCAAAGATTTCATTTGACAATTTCCACAGTTATGTATGTATATATGTCAGCATATCGAACCGACTATCACTTCGTCATAGAAACATCTTTTTGGGGATATGGATGTGGCGTATTGGTAGAAGGCGCAGGCATGTTTGGCTAGCCAATTGGGTGCCGTAGATCGTGAGTTCGAGGCCCGGATAGTGCACGAGTCAATAAATTAGCATGCTTTGTTAAATAGTGTTTCTTTGAAATATAATATCAAGGGTACTAACTCGGTAGAGAAATACGGACATATCTTTTTAAGTCGTTATTGTTTTAAATATAAACGGCTTCTATATATCAGTGACGCAAACTTTACTTTAAAGTGAAATTTTTCCAACGTGTACTTGATGAATGACATTGGCCGAGTATAAACCAAGTTTTGTCTTGTTGAATTCGGAATTTTATGGAAACGAGGTCAGGAAGGCATTTTCATGTCCTCTCTAAATATCGTCGCCCCGCTAATGGATACCTCAGTTACCGAGCCATGATCACAAAATATACGCTTGTGGTGGTACACAGTAGCTATGATCGTGTTCATCCACAATCTCGGTTGGGGATGCTATGTCCTTACATTGTGGAAGCCTAATGTTAACCACAGAGTCACTTACTTTTACCACAGCCGCCATATTAACTTATCGGTAGTTTATTATGCGATGGCGTGGATTGGTCTATTTTGTTCTTCTGAACCAATCAGCATGGTCGTATGATAACGCTATCGTCAGCGATAGAAATGTAACCGTCATTTCCGTGACAGGCTGTGACATATAAAAACAAGATTTAAACCTCTGTGTGTATCCGCGTATGAAGCGAAACTCCTCAAATTAACCAATCGAAATTCATATTTGTATTTCTCGCATACACGAATAAAGTTGGATATTGGTATTGGATCAATATACGTGTATCAATATACAGTGTATAAATCACATATCGATAGAAAATGTACAATAGAACCTGTCTTACCGACCATTTTTATATAACAAGCACCTGCTTAATACAACCACTTTTTTGTCGTAACTGGTCAATTTGAATATAATATTTTTCAATTTCATCAATTGTTAACGCAACACGCAAATGGATCTGGTTTCAAGCAAAACATATTTTAGCCATTTTCAATATAATAATTTTGACCTGTGAATATACATGAAATATCATGGCTATACACTCATACTGATATCACTTCGGTGGTCGTTTTATACTTTGGCGATTGTGGTAATTATCAATAATTATTTTTTTCATCCTAGAACTGATGGCTATATTTTCGACGGATATGTGCGTGAGTTACACAAAAGGTGAGTAACATCTTGTGGTATGAAGGGTTAAAATGATCTAAAAAAACCTTAAGCAGAACATATTCCGTCTTTCGTTATAACAGAGTTATCTGCCTTTGTGGATACGTTTCGATTTTTACGTCATCAGTTTGGGTGTGCAATTTACGTCGTTTTCTCCGAAAAGTATGACGTTACGCGGGGGGGGGGGTGATAACCCTGTAATATGCAAATCACTATACAACTATCACTGGAAGACCATAAAGGCCTAATTTTGACAGAAATTGCCCTAATTTTCAAAACAGGCCTAATATTGAGAGAAAATGACCTAATAATCAGAAAAAGTCTAATTCTGAGCAAACTGGTCTAAAATAACCACCATGGTACTAATTTCCATGACCCCGGTCTAATATTACAGCAGCGGTCTAATTTTCAGTGATGGGTCTAATTTTCAGTGAACGGGTCTAATTTTCAGTGATGGGTCTAATTTTCAGTGATGGGGCTAATTTTCAGTGACCGGGTCTAATTTTCAGTGATGGGTCTAATTTTCAGTGATGGGTCTAATTTTCAGTGACCGGGTCTAATTTTCAGTGATGGGTCTAATTTTCAGTGACAGGTCTAATTTCGGTGACCACAGTCTAATATTGCAGCGGTGGTCTAATTTTCAGTGACCTGGTCTAATTTTCAGTGACGGGTCTAATTTTCAGTGACCGGTCTAATTTTGGTGAACACAGTCTAATATTACAGCGGTGGTCTAATTTTCAGTGACGGGTCTAATTTTCAGCGACTGGGTCAAATTGTGGTGGCTTCAGTCTATTACAGCAATGGTCTTATTTAAGCGACCGGGTCAAATATTGATAACGGCAGTCTAATTTTATAGTGGTGGTTAATTTTCAGCAACCGGGACTAATGTTAGTGACATCAGTCTAATATTATAGACAGTCAAGCCGAGTCCACAATTGAAGGACCACGTATACGTACTAGATCTCGGCGAAATGAACAACTGTGTCTGACTGATTATTCAATGGAGTCCAAATTTCCTTATTATGTGCCGTTTAGTTTCTCTACTAGTTTGAATTTTGACACCGTTTTCTAACATCACTGATTATCCATGTCCAGCCTGAAATATATTTGACCGTCCGAAATTATGACGACCTTATCTAAACTTACCCTCACTAGTCGATTACATCGTGCCATGTCTAAAATTATAGCCAGGTCTAAATAAAATAGTCTGTGGTCGGTTTTGTGTACGTATAGTGTATCGTCTCTATTGTAGCTTACGACCGCTATATATATAGCTATACCAATATACTTCCAAGAATTCGTGTTTACAAAAAGGAAGTTATCGGTTTCTCAATATGAGTTTCATTCTCATTGTGTAATGAAGATGGCCTTTATTTTAAGCTAAATGTGTGCAAGCCTCATCCGCAGACTACACTTTTCAGCCTCCCGCTGTGATAGACAGTTTTACCTGTGCCCGGTCGGCTAACTGTCATCGGAAGATATTGTCCAGAAGCCATCAGCAGGATATGTATCTGGCGTTAAAGATATTCATAAACGGAAAGTTGTTTTCATTAATAACAAGTAGACAGGCCATTCGTATGATTACTGCTATAAAGCTATTCAAATCTACTTCCAAGTTTAAACTCATTATCTAAGGAAGATGATCTTTAATTCAACCATATAATTTTGAAAACACTATGTTCCGGTGTGTGAAAATTAAGACGATAATTCGTTAAACGACCTGTCATTTTCCTCCAGTTTGTAATAGTCAATGCAGACTTTCGAATAAATAAAAGGACTCAATACTTTGACAAATGATATGGTTGAATCTCAGCCAAAGGAATAAATTTAAACGTGTTGTGTTCACCAAGGACGTATATGAGAAGGATAAGTCACACTGGGTTTTGGGGAAGTCCAAGGCAGGCGCTTTTGTGTTTGTGCACTGACCGAGACGTTGGGCGACGACTGATTTTCCTTTGATATCCGCCGGCGCAGCCTTTGATGTAGCTTGCGGGTGCGAGGGTTACCGTCTTACTTTCTGAAGCGGTGCTGTCATTTCATGAGCTGTCGATTTTTTTAACGAAAATTTAAGACATATCCCCTAAACATTCCGTCTTTAAAGCAAGTTATAAACGTCGTGAAATTTAATAAACTTTACAATGGTGTTTCGTTTGACTCGATAAGACAAGTATTTGTTGAGAAAAACGGTTTTTATTCCCGGTTCATAGGCGTCTCGCGTGGTGTTTAGTAATGTAAAGAGACAGACACGAATCCTTCTCACTTATAAATCCTTGTGTTCACTATTCGTTTATCTAGTCCCGGTTTGTTTGGTTTACGTACGTACATGACCAGGAAACGATTACGTGACGGTACGTTAAATATTTTATGTAAACGTTTTGATGTATACTATAAACATCAAATTGTTTCAATTGATACAAATACAGTTCATTTCAGCAAGTGATGTCCGTTCTTAAATTCAGATTGCAATTTGTTTTCATATTTACTGCACTGTGTTTGAACATATGTACCAGTGTAGCAAAGGCATTATTGTGAGTGCCGTTACTAGCAAACAGATATATACTTAAATTGCAATACAAACTTCTATTTCTATTTGATAAACTTTAATACTGATCATTCAAATTAAAACATTTCACCAGAGCTAAGCCGCCAAAAGTTCATAATGATGTAGATTGATGTAGAAAATTTCTGGGTTTTTTTAATCGTCCATTCTGCACACCTTGTTGTTGATTACTCCATATACATGTGTACCACATATACCCTATATGTTCAGCTCTCTGCGGGAAGTCAATGCTTTACACCCCTTATAAATGGTATCGCTGACTGATATGAGCTGTCCCACTAGTTACCTGTACACTGATAAGGGAGAACAGGTTCTGTGTATAAATAGAACACACATTACCTGTAGCAGGACTTTCAAAGACTAACAAAAAAACGAGCGTATTTATGAATAAAACAATGATTTAATTTCTTTTTGTTAACGTTCATGTATTAAGTTAAGAGCTCGATATATACAGACACGATATTTTCTATGTATATGTTAATTAACTTGCAATATGCGCCCCATGTCAAGCATGATGCACGGAGCATTATATAATATATGTGTAGTAGACTAACACTAACAGTCGATAGGTCAGGCCATCTTTATCTCGGTGAAACAAGCATGGATGACAATCTATTGGAGTTTTTCTACAACGATCTAGGTAGTATACGGTTGTTATAGAAGTAAAGTCGATGAAAACTACAGAGTGGCGGTAATTATGTCATTGTACTGCAGCTTTACGGGGCCGTCACATTTGTGTTGTGCAAGCGAGTGGTTTTGATATATATAGTTTACTAAAACACAGGCGTCTGCTTGTGGGTTTGGAAAAAGATAAATAGTCTACCATGTAACCTGTTTTCCAAAAATCTGAAAGCAAAAGCATTGTATTTTTTTAGTCTCATGAATATGTTACAGATAAAAGAAAAATAAACAGATCGCTAATTATATAAGGTATACTCTTCGTTTATTACTTTTTTCTGCTAACGTTATAATTAAGGACACGTGTATTCACGGGGCAAATACAGTTGAGTATAATGGAGTAAAGTATAAAACGTAACTTTTGTAACTGAAGAAAATTCGTCTAATTCGTCTGCCCCCTTTTTACAGAGAAAAAATGCCATTCGCCAGCAGTGTAGCATCCCTCAACCCTGTTTAAGCATATAGTTTTACATATGTTATATTACATCATAATATTTGAAATATATTGTGATTGAAATATATCTAGTTTTGATTTAATCACGATCATATTTTCATTTCATTTTGGGTACTATACACATTAAATATGTAATGAAATCAAGCAACAGTTGTGTACAATTACATCATGTACGTGGGCCGAGTGTAACATAATTCATGTTCTGTTGTAGTGTTTTCACATACACATGGAATACAATATATTTATCATATATACAGTTTATGCATTGTTACAATACCGTAAAACGTTTCAACATGTGGTCGAAATAATTTACTTTTGATATTATAAAAGATCAAATAATTGAGATATTAAGCAAAACAAACTATTTTTTCAGACCGTGAGGTCGCTTTCAATTTTTAATCGATATACGAGTAGATACACCGATATTATAGATATATAATTACATGCCTTTGGTTTGATGGTTATGTAATACCTTGACCAGGATGTTGTTTACCTGTACACAACGCCATTCATCGAACTCACCTGTAATTACCTGGCCGCGGGCAATTTGCTATTCGGTGGACTTTATCGGGTATTTGCTATTGTCTTACTGTCAATCAGGTTAGGACATCCGTTAATTGGATTGTGATTTGAATTATGGAAACCCCGTACATCTATGCTCTAGTTTTTTTATTGTCACCTCCTAAAATATACCCGATCATACCTAGGAATATATATTACATACACATATATATATGTCGTACACAGGTAAAACAAAAATGGAAGGTGACTTATTCAAAACAAAAATGGTTCGAAGAACTATTTAAACTAAAGGTTTAACCAAGGACGTATATGAGAAGGATAAGTCACACTGGGTTTTGGGGAAGTCCAAGGCAGGCGCTTTTGTGTTTGTGCACTGACCGTGACGTTGGGCGACGACTGATTTTCCTTTGATATCCGCCGGCGCAGCCTTTGATGTAGCTTGCGGGTGCGAGGGTTACCGTCTTACTTTCTGAAGCGGTGCTGTCATTTCATGAGCTGTCGATTTTTTTTAACGAAAATTTAAGACATATCCCCTAAACATTCCGTCTTTAAAGCAAGTTATAAACGTCGTGAAATTTAATAAACTTTACAATGGTGTTTCGTTTGACTCGATAAGACAAGTATTTGTTGAGAAAAACGGTTTTTATTCCCGGTTCATAGGCGTCTCGCGTGGTGTTTAGTAATGTAAAGAGACAGACACGAATCCTTCTCACTTATAAATCCTTGGTTTAACCTTAAAAATTATTCCAGTCTAGTACTGTAATTACGGAATCGTGGCATATAGTAATCTTCCGTAATTAGGTATTAGTAAAAATTCTAAGCATGCATTTTCACCGTTTCGAATCTAAATGTACATGTATAGTCATACAAGAAGGGTTACAACATTATCACACTAAATATGCTTATTTAAATATCACTTAGTATATTTTTAAAAAGGTACAAGATATTATATCTATTTATAATGCCTGTATACAAATAATTTCAATTTTCATTTGAACACTTTATGTGGTTACTTTTTGGATTATACGATAAATGTTCATATATTATACTAATAAAACTCAGTATGATATACAAAACGGTCGACAATGAATTTACTATTTTAAGGATTTAGTATAATTTTGAAATAATGTATTTAAATCTACACTTAAATTGTGATTTAGGAACATATATCAGAAATACCATTGATGTATTTTTGCTTTTTAGTAAACGTTATGGATAAAGTTCCAAAGGCAACAATATAGATATACATATTATTTTCGGTATAAGTTCGATATTGTTACTCCAATATCACGTAACTGATAACCGTTCACATTTTATTTTTACTCAAAAACTGTGCCGTGTTTGCATCGTTATGGCAGAGGTTTGAAATAAAAACACGGATTCTAGATATAGTCATGCTAAATTTTGGGATTTTAATCGTAAAAAGATAGTGTTACATTATACTGTTTTTTATTACACCGAAAATTACATAATATGATATCTTAATCTCAGTCCAGACTGATCCGAACATCATTTTGATATCGCTATCAAATTGGACTGATTAATTAATCTAAAGTTAGATATACGCTTGTTTGAATGTTTGAAATGGTGTAAATTGAATGTTTTGAAACTGAAAGTATCAACATCATAAAGCTAGAATAACCATTTACTCGAAAAACTCAAATTTTCGGTATAACTTCGGTACTGTTACTCCAATATCACCAAACTGATAACCGTCCACATATTATTTTTACTCAAAAACTGTGCCGTGTTTGCATCGTTATAGCAGAAGTTTGAAATAAAAACACGGATTCTAGATATATTCACGCTAAATTTTTAGGATTTTACTCGTAAAACGATAGTGTTACATTATACTGTTTTTTATTACACTGAAATTTACATCATATGCTATCTAAATCTCAGTCCAGACTGATCTGAACATCATTTTGATATCGTTATCAAATTGGACTGATTATCTAATCTAAAGTTAGATATATGCTTGTCTGAATTTTTAAGTGGTGTAAATGGAATGTTTTGAAACTGAAAATATCTACATCATAAAGCTAGAATAACCACTTACTCGAAAAACTCAAATTGTAGATCCAACGTATACGTATATATGCTGTATACATGTATAGTACTAGGCTTACCTTATGTAGCCACGTAGCTCATTATCTCTGAACCGTAGTCGACACTACCCGTAAATCACGACCAAAACCAACCGATAGCGCTAAAAGATAGGCGATTCGTTGGGTGGGACTTAATTTTTCATTCATCCAAAGCAATATCCTGACGTATTATCAAAAACAAACTTTGTGTGCACAAATCCTTTAAGACATATTTTCTAAATAATCCGTTCTTAAAGCAAGTAATAAACGTTGTGAAATTCAATAAACTTTACATTGGTGTTTCGTTTTACTCGATAAGACAAGTATTTGTTGAGAAAATTGTTTTTTATTTCGGGTTCATAGGCGTCTCGCGTGGTGTTTAGTAATGTAAAGAGACAATCACGAATCACAGGGGGGGCCAACTCAAATGAAAATGAAAAAAATATGATATTTGAAAAATTATTAAAAAATATTATGATTGTGTTAATTAGACATATATTTACATGAGTAAACACAAATTATTGTTCAATTGATGAGTATCGATTATACTCTGACGACGATGGCGCATTTGTGTACATGTTAAATACGTATTCCAGACGTGCTTCCCCAGTGCTTCCTTACCCCTCGACTCCACCCCAATCCTCATATATACAAATGTACCTATTTTATAGTCATCTGTATTTCGCCATACTAACTCTGCTTTACCTGTAATTTAACAAACACCCTGGCTCAGTCCAACAGATCTAATACAGAAAACGGTCATTCTAGAGTTTCAGTCACTTATAGGTATGATAATTAAATTTTAATTCAATTTGTTTTACAACCTTGCAAAAATCGCATTGTATTGACAAAAATAAGGTTATCGGCACATAACTTGTGTATTGAATCCGGGAGTTTTGTGACCCTCATCGTGATATTGAGGACCAAGGATTTATAAGTGAGAAGGATTCGATTTTCAACGATTTTCAACGATTTTATTTTTACACCCAGACACATTATAATGTGTAACATGAGGGATAAAACAAATACAAGTGTATAAGCATTCGTGACTGTCTCTTTACAATACTAAACACCACGCGAGACGCCTGTGAATTGCTAATAAAAACCATGACGGCCCGCTTCAGAAAGTAAGACGGTAACCCTCGTACCCGAGCTACATCAAAGGCTGCGCCGGCGGGTATCAAAGGAAAATCAGTCGTAGCCCTACGTCCCGGTCAGTGCCCGAACACAAAAGCTCCTGCCTTGTATTTCCCCAAAATCCAGTGTGACTTATCCTTCTTTTATACGTCCTTGTGTTGACGAATATCATTTTATTCTTATTTGTCCAATTTACCAAGATATCAGAAAGAAATTTATAAAAAAGACATTATTGGGAAAAACCATCTGTATTTAAATTAACCAAACTTTTGAATACTGCAAATATAAAAGAATTAAATCTACTTAACAAATATATTTATAATGCAACTATTTTGAGAAAGTCATCAATGTAATGCTTTGTCCATTCTCCACTTATCCTGTATGTATGCTAATTGAATTTTGATATTATTCTTTGTAAAAAGCAAATAAGTTGAAAAACTTAACGCAAATAAAGAATTTGAATTTGATAATTAAATCATAACCATGAATTTATAGACATGTACCTTCTGTTCGTGAAGTTGACTCCAAGGCACCCCAACCCAAATTGCATATTGTCTACTTCTAAAATAGATAATTATAACGGTACTAGATAAGTACAGAAGATTTCGAAGAAATGTCTTAAATTTTCTTTAAAATGTTAAGACAACTCATGAAATGACGGCCCGCTACAGAAAGTAAGACGGTAAGCATGCTACATCAAAGGTTGCGCTGGCTGATATCAAAGGAAAATCAGTCGTCGCCCAACGTCATGGTCAGTGCACAAACACAAAAGCTCCTGCGTCGTACTTTGCCAAAACCCAGTGTGACTTATTCTTCTCATATACGTCCCTGATTATTACTTACCAGAATACAACGTTTTACCGATATGAATATATCAAGGACTATATAAATAAAACTCATCATCAAAATTTTAATTCTGTCGCTAAATGTTTATCTGTACAGTTCTACAGTGGGGCCTCAGTAATCTGGATAAACCGTACTAAAGTTTGATCTCCTATCGAAAACCAATGTATCAGAACTGACTGCACACGTACATTTTGACAAAAGTCTACAGGTAAACGCCCGTAGCTATGATCTAGGACAGCCGTCGCTATAACAACACACACTGTGTCAAGCGGTATTGGGTGTATTTTTCGGTACGTGGTGACATAAAATCAGTCCGGAATATTGTGATAATTTTATTAATGAAAACATTCCGTATGTGAATAACTTAAAGTCCCATTATGTTTTTATGAATGCTCTACAAACTTAACATCGATGATCCTTATGAATTTATCTTTAATTAATTTTGATCAAATATGTACAGTTTCGACAAAAATGCATATTAAAAAATATATATATAAATAGAACACGTAAATGCGTATGTCTGAAAGTAGCCTATGTGCCTGTACGTACCCGGATGATCACCAAGAAAATCCCAGCGACACCAAGGGGAAATTTAGAACATGTTTAGATTTATTCAATGTTTTACAATGTTCATCCTTATAAAACTGGTTCTTATTTCCAAAATAAAAACACAATACTTCAGTAGAACTATATACTCCATTCTGACGACTTTAAACACGCGCTTGTACGCCAAAACTACAAGAGAGCGAAGTAATACCCCTCAGTTGCCTCTTAATCGAGCGTGTGTACTCGCTTCGCTCTTACCTGTGTAGAGTGCATTGTATATTCCCAAGTAATTAACTTCCCCGGTTAATTCCTTAACTGTTCATATCACCAATCTCTGATAATAGTTTTTAAAGGATTTAAAGATTTTAAGTAGGATTTAAATTAATGTTTAAAGAGACCCATTTATAAAAACGACGAAAATAAGATGACAATGCATAAGCGTCGTCTGTCAATATTTATCAGTAAACATACCATGGGTCAAAGGTTATACAAAGCGGTTCTCATAATTATGTGATATTTACCCGCGTGTGGACTCCCCCATCATTGGTGCAATCCTGATTAAACTACGACATTTTTAATTAAGAAATATATAATAATAAATAATAATATATATTTTATTTTCGTGTCACACATTTAAAATATATATAGAATATACATTAAAAATGTTCGGCCAATATTTGACCTATGAGACACCCATACGCATATATATGATTTGACGACATTGTGTAATATTGGTTACGATTAAAACGCCATAATTATCTTCCGACAAAGATTTATTCGTCCTTGCTTCTGATGACCAGTTAGGCGGCGGGCACAGGTAAATCTGTCTATCACAGCGGGAGGCTAAAAAGTGTAGTCTGCGGTGAGGCTTGCACACATTTAGCTTAAAATAAAGGTCATCTTCATTAGACAATGAGTATGAAACTCATATTGAGAAACCGATAAGTTCCTTTTTGTAAACATAAATTCTTGGAAGTATATAGCGGTCGTAAGCTACTTAATAGAGACGATACACTATACGTTCACAAAACCGACCACAGACTATTTTATTTAGCCCTGGCTATAATTTTAGACATGGCACGATGTAATCGACTAGTGAGGGTAAGTTAAGATAAGGTCGTCATAATTTCGGACGGTCAAATATATTTCAGGCTGGACATGGATAATCAGTGATGTTTTTAGAAAACGGTGTCAAAATTCAAACTAGTAGAGAAACTAAACGGCACATAATAAGGAAATTTGGACTCCATTGAATAATCAGTCAGACACAGTTGTTCAATAGTGGACTCGGCTTGGCTGTCTATAATATTAGACTGATGTCACTAACATTAGTCCCGCTTGCTGAAAATTAACCACCACTATAAAATTAGACTGCCGTTATCAATATTTGACCCGGTCGCTTAAATAAGACCATTGCTGTAATAGACTGAAGCCACCACAATTTGACCCAGTCGCTGAAAATTAGACCCGTCACTGAAAATTAGACCACCGCTGTAATATTAGACTGTGTTCACCAAAATTAGACCGGTCACTGAAAATTAGACCCGTCACTGAAAATTAGACCAGGTCACTGAAAATTTAGACCACCGCTGCAATATTAGACTGTGGTCACCGAAATTAGACCTGTCACTGAAAATTAGACCCATCACTGAAAATTAGACCCGGTCACTGAAAATTAGACCCATCACTGAAAATTAGACCCATCACTGAAAATTAGACCCGGTCACTGAAAATTAGCCCCATCACTGAAAATTAGACCCATCACTGAAAATTAGACCCGTTCACTGAAAATTAGACCCATCACTGAAAATTAGACCGCTGCTGTAATATTAGACCGGGGTCATGGAAATTAGTACCATGGTGGTTATTTTAGACCAGTTTGCTAAGAATTAGACTTTTTCTGATTATTAGGTCATTTTCTCTCAATATTAGGCCTGTTTTGAAAATTAGGACAATTTCTGTCAAAATTAGGCCTTTACGGTCTTCCAGTGTATGCTCTATCACTGAAGGGTTACATTCAACAGACCTCATTCCTACCAGGAATTTATTTGTATCTCAATTTTGGATTTTGTATTGTTTATGATACTACACTAAGGGTACATACCTTTGTATTACAGTGTTCTGGCAATTTTTTGGCTGATGTAAATTATATAGAGAATCTTACATCTATGGCTACATAATATGGACTTTATCAAATAAGTTCAATAATTTGATATGCAACGAGCCTTTGTCACGAGATCGCTAAATTTCATATTACATACTCACGAGTGTAAAATTTTATTTATCATAAAACCTTTAAATAGACGTATAAGTGAAGCTTATCTATGTAGAACAGTAGAAATCCGCAGCCAAAATTGGCAAACAATTATAAAATTGCACTCTTCATTATTACCGCCTGACGCAACAAAGTAACTTGAAAAGTTCTTTATATTAGATTTCTTAGGTTTATTTATTGTCAAACGACACAGTGAAATGAATGCTTCATCAATACCCAACCACAGACTCCGAACAATTAACCACTCATTAGTTTATTTCCAGAAATCTCTTTTTGGTGTGGTTCTACGGATCCATTAAGTGCATGGTACAGTCCCTGAAAAGAGCACATAGTTCCTACTTTTATGAAACAAGTGTACCGAAATATTTCCATGGAAATTAGAGGATCATGAACATTAACACATAGTCGCGGGAACAGACTGTCATTCTAATGTCGCGGGATAAAGCGTTTTAAACCACAGGCAGTTATTCAAAAAGAATTCTTATGTATAGCGGGTGTATTTCAATTTAGACGATGGAATTTTAATCTGTGATCGAATGATGTAATTCTATAATGGGTTTGACACTCTTTCCGCACTTCATGCAATCGGTACATCACCGTCCATTCCAAAAGCGCATACTTTCATACATAAGTATGATTTGATTAACAATTAATAGAATCTGTAATGCCATGCATATAATGGTTCGTATGTTCTTGCACAATTTTGTTAAGATAATATGGATGTAAAACTAAACGTGAATCGTTATGATAGTATAACACGGCATTGTCTTTATCTTCTCAAACACCCCCATATTGTTTTCTACTTTATTTTCTCTGCTTTTCCTTTTTTAGTTGTTATCTGTTATGGAATGTTTGTGCGAATAAAGATAAATAAAGATAAATGAGATAGTTAGTCATCATGTTTTGTCTTGTATATAATGTGTTGTCGAGGAGAAGAAAGGACTGTTTGCTATCCTTGTGAAATAAGTAAGATGCTCCACCGCCGAGAGAACATATAAATAATACTCATAATTTGAACAATAACTGATGTTTAATCGTCTTTATATGTGGGTAATTAACACAATTCCACTCACATAATTTATTTTGCTTTTGGTACATGTGCAATCAGCACTTCATTCCATATAGGGTATAGTGCCTATTTCTATCTTGAACTGAAATAAGAGGCTCAAATTTATCGATGATTGTAACTGATGATATACTTATTCGTCTGAAAAAAAAAACATTTGCCAGCGGTGTAGCATCTTTTAAGAATAAGAACAAATGGTATGGTATATGTATATTGTATGACTGTTTCACAGTATGGGGTCCATTAAAAGCCATTGGATCATACAGTCACGACTGCCTGGTGGAAGCGATCAAGGAGCTAACAGGTATGGAATTTACTAATTAATATTTAACTTAGTGCTAATTACTAAAAGACTAATTTACTTATTAGCTAATTATTAATCAACTAATTACTAGATAACTCATTACTATATAAGTCTAATTAACTTATTAATTAATTAACGTATTAACTAATTACTTATCAACTAATTACATGTTCAACTAATTACTATTTAAATATTAACAAGTTAACTAATAACATTCAGCACTAATTACACAAATGAGGATTATGTGTTTAGCATGACCAAAATAACTTTTATGCATGATGTAGCCCTTGGAATCACAAACAAATTAGTGTATAAATAAATAAATAAATACAATAAACATGAATGTTCTTTAGCATTTCAGTTCAACATAACAACATTCGAACTTGTCCGAAATCTATCCAATGTTAGTCCGCAAAAACTCCGTAAATAACAGTCGAATCACGCTGACTTTCGAACTCGTCCCAGATCTTTCTTTTCATATTTACTCAAGTTATCACATCACCAGGGTCCAATAGAAACTGCCATTGCAAAGGGCAATAACTCCGTAAATTACTATCAAATCACGCTGTCAATTTTGAACTTGTCTGAGATCTTTCCAATGTTAGTCTATGTACAAATTTCATAAAGATCGGTTCATATTAACTCAAGTTATGGCGTTCACAAGGTCCAATAAAAATTATTAGTGCAAAGGGCAATAACTCTGTAAATTACAGTCAAATCATGCTGATTTTCGAGCTGGTTCGTGATTTTGCCAATTTTAGTCTACATATATAGTTTCATTAAGCTCGGTTTATATTTAACCAAGTTATCGTGTTCAAAGGGAAATGTAAGATGACCTAAAAATGTAGTTTTTATTTTAATGTTATAAATATTATCTAGGTATGTTGTCTTTTCAAAGGCTTTTTAATAAATAAACATTTAATATCCATTAATAAAAAGTAAATATTTAAAATTTCAATAACTTTTGCCTGATCATTGTGACTTTTGTATTGACAATAAAATATGTTTACACCAATATATTTTGAAACGACATTAAATATTGAAAAGAAACTATTCGAAAACTTGTACATATTATATGTTTTTATCATCTCCCATGGCGCCACGTGCCTTGCGATATATATATATTTTCAGGACGATTTAATCACTTTGACAGTAGCTGATGCTCCTTAACCATGTGATATATTTTTAAGACGTTTCCATCCCTTTGACAGAAGCGCATGCTCCTGTACCCTATCATATATTTTTAAGACGTTTCTATCCCTTTGACAGTAGCGCATGCTCCTGTACCCTGTCATATATTTTTAGGACATTTCTATCCCTTTGACAGTAGCGCAAGATCCTGTAACATGTGATATATTTTAGGACGTTTCCAACTCCCTTTGACATTAGCGCATGCTCCTGTACCCTGTCATATATTTTTCAGGACGGTCCAATCACTTTGACAATAGCTCATGCTCCTGTTCTCACAGCAGCCTACACGATTTGGTATTAGGCCATATAAGCGGAGGTTGGTTTATCTATATGTTGTGTCGTTTTGTCTCTCTTATGGTTATCCAAGAAAATTCGCGAAAGTTTAACTCCATCATTTACTGTAAAACAACTTTCCTTCACGTGCTATTTACTTTCGCGACTTTTGCGATCCAGGTAAATTCGATAAAATTTATCTCCAAATTGATAATACTTTAATTTTCTTATAGTAATTTTAGGACAATATACTTTCGCTCCTGCGTTTACACTACCGTATACGCAGTCGAAATGAAGATCATTTCTTATATCAATATTCCCTGTTCTAATATTTGTTTTAGATGAAATAAAGTAATGGTGATATTGATTACCGTGGTTAAAAAGGTAATTAAAAGTAATTAGACTGCGTATACGCTAATGTATACCAAATTATATTTTACAAAGCTGAAATATGTAAAATATTTGGGATTTACATTATCTAAAACCGATGAATGAAAAAAGGATAAGGCCACACCAATTTGAAAAATAGTTCTTCGGGAATAAGAAATTAAAAATTGGAGCGAGAGGCTAGTTTTTTCTTCAAATTTTAATTTCTTATTTTGGGAGAAATCGTAGCGAGCGAGTTGTAAAATACTATATTTTAGTATATGTATGATTTAACGTGTCCCAATTCATTATATTTATGTGATATTTGTTTGGTTTATGTTCTTGAAATGTTTTACCAGCTTTTAATAGCAGTAGAAATGAATACTGTAGGTAGTTGATAATCTTCTTGTCGATTTTGTATGTTCAGATCATGCAACATTTACATTGTCAATATTACCGGTTTTAATAAAGCATATAAATAGTATGAATTTGGAAAAATATTTAGGATAGGGTGGTAGTTTATGTTTTATTGGTATATACACCATTAAATAAATTTGATTCAAGTCATAGGAAATTAAAGTTGTTTTAGTTAGAAAAAAGTAGTAATAACCAATTTAGGCGACATTATCATAGAAAACCATGTATGGACTCAACTCAAAATGATTCTAATATGTCAAAACAATTACCCTTGGTGATCTGGATGTTATTTGGTGACTAGAAGTGCTGTGATGACATAGGACGAGTTTGGTATTACACACACTTCAACGAAAAAACCGGTTTGACATTGGAATATACATAACAACATAAATAATTTAGTAAATTTTCGCTACAGGTTTAACGGGCTCAACGAAATCTCACCATACGACCAACATGCTAGTAAAGCCATTCCCATCATGAACTGAAATAACAATTTTTGACTAAACAAATCCTTTAAGGTTTCAGTCTCGTTGAAGTCTCGTTTCAATTTCAATCAAAGAGTTTCTGTGATGTTCAAAAAGTAATTGTCTCTATTTGTGTACATAGTTGTCATGAACAAAATATGTAAAAAAAACTTTAATTGTTTTTAATATTTTTTATACAGAAATTTAAAACAATGACCAATTTGGCGGCCATTTTGAAACCATGCATTTTTTTCACACTTAGTAAGGGGTGAAATTCCACCTTTTTGGCATTAACATTTTCACTTAAATTGCCTGTATGATGACATTTTTAACAATATCAAGTTCATTTTTGCTGAAAATCTTTTAAAAGTTCACTGGGATAAACAAACGCTGAAAAAAGGTGAAAGGACAAAAATGAAGACCACTGACCCCTATCTCAATGTTTGTTGTAGAAAAGCAACGTTTGATTTTTGAACTGCAATGTTTTATAAAACATTAGTCATCAGAACTGTTTTTCTGCGAGGCGTTGAATCTGTCAGATATCGTAAAAAAACGAGGTATTTTCATCTTCAAAATATAGGGGGTTGCTGCAGTTCTGAGCAGAATGGAAAACTTGGAATATTGATTTAGTTTATCATGTGTATGATCAAAATAGTGAAATTCCGGTAAAATCGCAATTTTACTTCAAATAGCTATCTTTGATTCACAATAGCTCAAAATCAAGCACAATATCGTCTTATTTTTATTCCATTTTCAAATTTGATTTGAAAGCTTATTTCCAAAAATCTATATAAGTAAAAAAGTCATCAGAACAAATTTGACTTTAAACGAGAGCAGAACCTTTAATACGGTTTGAAAGATAGGGACAATTAAATGTATTTAAGATGTGAGATCCCTCTCGTTTTATTGCGGATGAAATAAGTCGAACTGTTTTAATTTTATATTACTTGATTATTTATCATCTCTGTATTTCATTCAATAGGTCAGTACAGCGACTGTGAACTACATTTCCACGATTCATATCACAGTAAGTGACAAAGGCACTAGCCTAGTTAGATAATTTCTGTCTCTACGACATGCCTTGTTACCGGTAAGTTAGAGGAGATAATCTAGTGTGTTAGATCTATGGTGAGAACATGAGAATAGTATGCCTGGTGGTCAGTCTATAAGTTAGTAGCAGAAAAATAGGTCTATTCTCTCATTCTAAATATACTTTACATTTCTGAATTAAGGTTTATTCCAATTTTGTTTATACTTTGCATTTCTGTAATATAGTTCAGCTCAATTTTAATTATACTTTACATTTCTGTAATATAGTTCAGCTCAATTTTAATTATACTTTACATTTCTGTAACATGGATCAGTCCAATTTTAATTATACTTTACATTTCTGTAACATGGATCAGTCCAATTTTAAGTATACTTTACATTTGTGTAATATGGATTATTCCAATTTTAATTATACTTTACATTTCTGTAATATGGATCAGTCCAATTTTAATTATACTTTACATTTCTGTAACATGGATCAGTCCAATTTTAAGTATACTTTACATTTGTGTAATATAGTTCAGTCCAATTTTAATTATACTTCACATTTTTGTATTATGATCCTATCCAATTTTAATTTTACTTTACATTTATAACAATTATGCATTCTGTGACATTTGTATATGTCCAATGATCAATACCGTCATCCCTGATACTGCAGTAGTTACTACCACTGTCGTTACATCCAGCTCTGGAATATTTCATAGCAAGGCAACTGACCAATCACAGGCCTGCAGAGACTTTCTTGGAAGACAGAGACACCGACGCCCACTTCAAAGCTACAATCAGCCATAGTGAGCAACAGTGTACTGTTTTTCACTTTTTGATGTAAATAAAAGGACCAAATTTACCTTCTCATCTTTGATGATCGCACTCAGAGCCTTCAGTTTTGCTATGAAATATTCTAGAAGTAGATGTGGTGAAAGTGATAGTAACCCCTGGGATATCGAGGATGCTATCTACACGTGTTTGTATTTTGAAACCTTTTGTGTGTTTGTGATTATGCTTGCGCTAGGACTGCACTACAATATGTGCATGCCATCATAATTTATTGTTCAGTATTGCATTGTATACAAGAAACATTTTATAATATAGGACTTCACTACAATATGTGCATGCCATCATAATTTATTGTTCAGTATTGCATTGTATATAAGAAACATTTTATAATATAGGACTGCACTACAATATGTTCATGCCATCATAATTCATTGTTCAGTATTGCATTGTATACAAGAAACATTTTATAATATAGGACTGCACTACAATATGTCCATGTAATCATAATTCACTGTTCAGTATTGCATTGTATACAAGAAACATTTCATAATATAGGACTGCACTACAATATGTGCATGCCATCATAATTCATTGTTCAGTATTGCATTGTATACAAGAAACATTTTATAATATAGGACTGCACTACAATATGTGCATGCCATCATAATTCATTGTTCAGTATTGCATTGTATACAAGAAACATTTTATAATATAGGACTGCACTACAATATGTGCATGCCATCATAATTCATTGTTCAGTATTGCATTGTATACAAGAAACATTTTATAATATAGGACTGCACTACAATATGTGCATGCCATCATAATTTATTGTTCAGTATTGCATTGTGTACACGACGCATTTAATAATCTAGAACTGCACTACAATATGTTCATGCCATCATAATTTATTGTTCAGTATTGCATTGTATACAAGAAACAAAACATTTTATAATATAGGACTGCACTACAATATGTGCATGCCATCATAATTTATTGTTCAGTATTGCATTGTGTACACGACACATTTAATAATCTAGAACTGCACTACAATATGTGCATGCCATCATAATTCACTGTTCAGTATTGCATTGTGTACACGACACATTTTATAATATAGGACTGCACTACAATATGTGCATGCCATCATAATTTATTGTTCAGTATTGCATTGTGTACACGACACATTTTATAATCTAGGACTGCACTACAATATGTCCATGCCATCATAATTCACTGTTCAATATTGTATTGTGTACAAGAAACATTTTATAATATAGGACTGCATTACAATATGTCCATGCCATCATTATTCACTGTTCAGTATTGCATTGTGTACAAGAAACATTTTATAATATAGGACTGCACTACAATATGTGCATGCCATCATAATTCACTGTTCAGTATTGCATTGTGTACACGACACATTTTATAATATAGGACTGCACTACAATATGTGCATGCCATCATTATTCACTGTTCAGTATTGCATTGTGTACACCACACATTTTATAATGAAAATTACCTTTTGTGACGTATTGATTATTTCGGCTCACTTATTGATACATTTAGCATTGTGGCATATTTGAATAAAGATATAACTATATAAATCATCATTTACATAATAGAGCATTTCATATTATAATTTAAGAATACTGAAACAAATAAAATAGCGTCCAGATTTTTTTTAACATCTCTAATGTTTTAAATAAAAATTGCGCTCATTAGTCAATTTAGTTTATGAAAGAGATGATAATGTTCAGTAGGAAAGTTTTTCTACACATTTGAAGTTATATCATGTCACCGTGTTCAAATTACATTGGTTGTTTGTTATACAGGGCTGATAAAGCAGGGGGGGGGGGGAATCCGGGGGGGGCAGGATCTCAAGGGGGGGGGGGGGGGGAGCCATCAGGGGGGGGGGGGGGGGGGGGGGGGGTGTACACAACTACGTAAAAATGGGGGGGGGGTTGGGGGGGGGGGGGGGGGGGGGGGGGGGGGGGGGGGGGGGGGGGGGGGGGGGGGGGGGGGGGGGTGGGGGGGGGGGGGGGGGGGGGGGGGGGGGGGGGGGGGGGGGGGGGGGGGGGGGGGGGGGGGGGGGGGGGGGGGGGGGGGGGGGGGGGGGGGGGGGGGGGGGGGGGGTGGGGGGGGGGGGGGGGGGGGGGGGGGGGGGGGGGGGGGGGGGGGGGGGGGGGGGGGGGGGGGGGGGGGGGGGTTGGGGGGGGGGGGGGGGGGGTGGGGGGGGGGGGGGGGGGGGGGGGGGGGGGGGGGGGGGGGGGGGGGGGGGGGGGGGGGGGGGGGGGGGGGGGGGTTGGGGGGGGGGGGGGGGGGGGGGGGGGGGGGGGGGGGGGGGGGGGGGGGGGGGGGGGGGGGGGGGGGGGGGGGGGGGGGGGGGGGGGGGGGGGGGGGGGGGGGGGGGGGGGGGGGGGGGGGGGGGGGGGGGGGGGGGGGGGGGGGGGGGGGGGGGTGGGGGGGGGGGGGGGGGGGGGGGGGGGGGGGGGGGGGGGGGGGGGGGGGGGGGGGGGGGGGGGGGGGGGGGGGGGGGGGGGGGGGGGGGGGGGGGGGGGGGGGGGGGGGGGGGGGGGGGGGGGGGGGGGGGGGGGGGGGGGGGGGGGGGGGGGGGGGGGGGGGGGGGGGGGGGGGGGGGGGGGGGGGGGGGGGG
Source organism: Argopecten irradians (assembly GCF_041381155.1). NCBI lineage: Eukaryota > Metazoa > Mollusca > Bivalvia > Pectinida > Pectinidae > Argopecten > Argopecten irradians. The sequence continues at coordinate 18,899,512 of NC_091149.1, read as the reverse complement.
GGGGGGGGGGGGGGGGGGGGGGGGGGGGGGGGGGGGGGGGGGGGGGGGGGGGGGGGGGGGGGGGGGGGGGGGGGTTGGGGGGGGGGGGGGGGGGGGGGGGGGGGGGGGGGGGGGGGGGGGGGGGGGGGGGGGGGGGGGGGGGGGGGGGGGGGGGGGGGGGGGGGGGGGGGGGGGGGGGGGGGGGGGGGGGGGGGGGGGGGGGGGGGGGGGGGGGGGGGGGGGGGGGGGGGGGGGGGGGGGGGGGGGGGGGGGGGGGGGGGGGGGGGGGGGGGGGGGGGGGGGGGGGGGGGGGGGGGGGGGGGGGGGGGGGGGGGGGGGGGGGGGGGGGGGGGGGGGGGGGGGGGGGGGGGGGGGGGGGGGGGGGGGGGGGGGGGGGGGGGGGGGGGGGGGGGGGGGGGGGGGGGGGGGGGGGGGGGGGGGGGGGGGGGGGGGGGGGGGGGGGGGGGGGGGGGGGGGGGGGGGGGGGGGGGGGGGGGGGGGGGGGGGGGGGGGGGGGGGGGGGGGGGGGGGGGGGGGGGGGGGGGGGGGGGGGGGGGGGGGGGGGGGGGGGGGGGGGGGGGGGGGGGGGGGGGGGGGGGGGGGGGGGGGGGGGGGGGGGGGGGGGGGGGGGGGGGGGGGGGGGGGGGGGGGGGGGGGGGGGGGGGGGGGGGGGGGGGGGGGGGGGGGGGGGGGGGGGGGGGGGGGGGGGGGGGGGGGGGGGGGGGGGGGGGGGGGGGGGGGGGGGGGGGGGGGGGGGGGGGGGGGGGGGGGGGGGGGGGGGGGGGGGGGGGGGGGGGGGGGGGGGGGGGGGGGGGGGGGGGGGGGGGGGGGGGGGGGGGGGGGGGGGGGGGGGGGGGGGGGGGGGGGGGGGGGGGGGGGGGGGGGGGGGGGGGGGGGGGGGGGGGGGGGGGGGGGGGGGGGGGGGGGGGGGGGGGGGGGGGGGGGGGGGGGGGGGGGGGGGGGGGGGGGGGGGGGGGGGGGGGGGGGGGGGGGGGGGGGGGGGGGGGGGGGGGGGGGGGGGGGGGGGGGGGGGGGGGGGGGGGGGGGGGGGGGGGGGGGGGGGGGGGGGGGGGGGGGGGGGGGGGGGGGGGGGGGGGGGGGGGGGGGGGGGGGGGGGGGGGGGGGGGGGGGGGGGGGGGGGGGGGGGGGGGGGGGGGGGGGGGGGGGGGGGGGGGGGGGGGGGGGGGGGGGGGGGGGGGGGGGGGGGGGGGGGGGGGGGGGGGGGGGGGGGGGGGGGGGGGGGGGGGGGGGGGGGGGGGGGGGGGGGGGGGGGGGGGGGGGGGGGGGGGGGGGGGGGGGGGGGGGGGGGGGGGGGGGGGGGGGGGGGGGGGGGGGGGGGGGGGGGGGGGGGGGGGGGGGGGGGGGGGGGGGGGGGGGGGGGGGGGGGGGGGGGGGGGGGGGGGGGGGGGGGGGGGGGGGGGGGGGGGGGGGGGGGGGGGGGGGGGGGGGGGGGGGGGGGGGGGGGGGGGGGGGGGGGGGGGGGGGGGGGGGGGGGGGGGGGGGGGGGGGGGGGGGGGGGGGGGGGGGGGGGGGGGGGGGGGGGGGGGGGGGGGGGGGGGGGGGGGGGGGGGGGGGGGGGGGGGGGGGGGGGGGGGGGGGGGGGGGGGGGGGGGGGGGGGGGGGGGGGGGGGGGGGGGGGGGGGGGGGGGGGGGGGGGGGGGGGGGGGGGGGGGGGGGGGGGGGGGGGGGGGGGGGGGGGGGGGGGGGGGGGGGGGGGGGGGGGGGGGGGGGGGGGGGGGGGGGGGGGGGGGGGGGGGGGGGGGGGGGGGGGGGGGGGGGGGGGGGGGGGGGGGGGGGGGGGGGGGGGGGGGGGGGGGGGGGGGGGGGGGGGGGGGGGGGGGGGGGGGGGGGGGGGGGGGGGGGGGGGGGGGGGGGGGGGGGGGGGGGGGGGGGGGGGGGGGGGGGGGGGGGGGGGGGGGGGGGGGGGGGGGGGGGGGGGGGGGGGGGGGGGGGGGGGGGGGGGGGGGGGGGGGGGGGGGGGGGGGGGGGGGGGGGGGGGGGGGGGGGGGGGGGGGGGGGGGGGGGGGGGGGGGGGGGGGGGGGGGGGGGGGGGGGGGGGGGGGGGGGGGGGGGGGGGGGGGGGGGGGGGGGGGGGGGGGGGGGGGGGGGGGGGGGGGGGGGGGGGGGGGGGGGGGGGGGGGGGGGGGGGGGGGGGGGGGGGGGGGGGGGGGGGGGGGGGGGGGGGGGGGGGGGGGGGGGGGGGGGGGGGGGGGGGGGGGGGGGGGGGGGGGGGGGGGGGGGGGGGGGGGGGGGGGGGGGGGGGGGGGGGGGGGGGGGGGGGGGGGGGGGGGGGGGGGGGGGGGGGGGGGGGGGGGGGGGGGGGGGGGGGGGGGGGGGGGGGGGGGGGGGGGGGGGGGGGGGGGGGGGGGGGGGGGGGGGGGGGGGGGGGGGGGGGGGGGGGGGGGGGGGGGGGGGGGGGGGGGGGGGGGGGGGGGGGGGGGGGGGGGGGGGGGGGGGGGGGGGGGGGGGGGGGGGGGGGGGGGGGGGGGGGGGGGGGGGGGGGGGGGGGGGGGGGGGGGGGGGGGGGGGGGGGGGGGGGGGGGGGGGGGGGGGGGGGGGGGGGGGGGGGGGGGGGGGGGGGGGGGGGGGGGGGGGGGGGGGGGGGGGGGGGGGGGGGGGGGGGGGGGGGGGGGGGGGGGGGGGGGGGGGGGGGGGGGGGGGGGGGGGGGGGGGGGGGGGGGGGGGGGGGGGGGGGGGGGGGGGGGGGGGGGGGGGGGGGGGGGGGGGGGGGGGGGGGGGGGGGGGGGGGGGGGGGGGGGGGGGGGGGGGGGGGGGGGGGGGGGGGGGGGGGGGGGGGGGGGGGGGGGGGGGGGGGGGGGGGGGGGGGGGGGGGGGGGGGGGGGGGGGGGGGGGGGGGGGGGGGGGGGGGGGGGGGGGGGGGGGGGGGGGGGGGGGGGGGGGGGGGGGGGGGGGGGGGGGGGGGGGGGGGGGGGGGGGGGGGGGGGGGGGGGGGGGGGGGGGGGGGGGGGGGGGGGGGGGGGGGGGGGGGGGGGGGGGGGGGGGGGGGGGGGGGGGGGGGGGGGGGGGGGGGGGGGGGGGGGGGGGGGGGGGGGGGGGGGGGGGGGGGGGGGGGGGGGGGGGGGGGGGGGGGGGGGGGGGGGGGGGGGGGGGGGGGGGGGGGGGGGGGGGGGGGGGGGGGGGGGGGGGGGGGGGGGGGGGGGGGGGGGGGGGGGGGGGGGGGGGGGGGGGGGGGGGGGGGGGGGGGGGGGGGGGGGGGGGGGGGGGGGGGGGGGGGGGGGGGGGGGGGGGGGGGGGGGGGGGGGGGGGGGGGGGGGGGGGGGGGGGGGGGGGGGGGGGGGGGGGGGGGGGGGGGGGGGGGGGGGGGGGGGGGGGGGGGGGGGGGGGGGGGGGGGGGGGGGGGGGGGGGGGGGGGGGGGGGGGGGGGGGGGGGGGGGGGGGGGGGGGGGGGGGGGGGGGGGGGGGGGGGGGGGGGGGGGGGGGGGGGGGGGGGGGGGGGGGGGGGGGGGGGGGGGGGGGGGGGGGGGGGGGGGGGGGGGGGGGGGGGGGGGGGGGGGGGGGGGGGGGGGGGGGGGGGGGGGGGGGGGGGGGGGGGGGGGGGGGGGGGGGGGGGGGGGGGGGGGGGGGGGGGGGGGGGGGGGGGGGGGGGGGGGGGGGGGGGGGGGGGGGGGGGGGGGGGGGGGGGGGGGGGGGGGGGGGGGGGGGGGGGGGGGGGGGGGGGGGGGGGGGGGGGGGGGGGGGGGGGGGGGGGGGGGGGGGGGGGGGGGGGGGGGGGGGGGGGGGGGGGGGGGGGGGGGGGGGGGGGGGGGGGGGGGGGGGGGGGGGGGGGGGGGGGGGGGGGGGGGGGGGGGGGGGGGGGGGGGGGGGGGGGGGGGGGGGGGGGGGGGGGGGGGGGGGGGGGGGGGGGGGGGGGGGGGGGGGGGGGGGGGGGGGGGGGGGGGGGGGGGGGGGGGGGGGGGGGGGGGGGGGGGGGGGGGGGGGGGGGGGGGGGGGGGGGGGGGGGGGGGGGGGGGGGGGGGGGGGGGGGGGGGGGGGGGGGGGGGGGGGGGGGGGGGGGGGGGGGGGGGGGGGGGGGGGGGGGGGGGGGGGGGGGGGGGGGGGGGGGGGGGGGGGGGGGGGGGGGGGGGGGGGGGGGGGGGGGGGGGGGGGGGGGGGGGGGGGGGGGGGGGGGGGGGGGGGGGGGGGGGGCAATATACATAAAAGTGGGGTAGGTGGTCAAATATACATAAAAGTGGGGTAGGTGGTCAAATATACATAAAAGTGGGGTAGGTGGTCAAATAAACATAAAAGTGGGGTAGGTGGGTCAAATAAACATAAAAGTGGGGTAGGTGGTCAAATATACATAAAAGTGGGGTAGGTGGTCAAATATACATAAAAAAATGGGGTAGGTGGTCAAATAAACATAAAAGTGGGGTAGGTGGTCAAATATAACATAAAAGTGGGGTAGGTGGTCAAATATACATAAAAGTGGGGTAGGTGGTCAAATATACATAAAAGTGGGGTAGGTGGTCAAATATACATAAAAGTGGGGGGGTGAGGTGGTCAAATAAACATAAAAGTGGGGTAGGTGGTCAAATAAACATAAAAGTGGGGTAGGTGGTCAAATAAACATAAAAGTGGGGTAGGTGGTCAAATAAACATAAAAGTGGGGTAGGTGGTCAAATATACATAAAAGTGGGGTAGGTGGTCAAATATACATAAAAGTGGGGTAGGTGGTCAAATATACATAAAAGTGGGGTAGGTGGTCAAATATACATAAAAGTGGGGTAGGTGGTCAAATATACATAAAAGTGGGGTAGGTGGTCAAATAAACATAAAAGTGGGGTAGGTGGTCAAATATACATAAAAGTGGGGTAGGTGGTCAAATATACATAAAAGTGGGGTAGGTGGTCAAATATACATAAAAGTGGGGTAGGTGGTCAAATAAACATAAAAATGGGGTAGCTGGTCAAATAAACATAATAGTAGGATAGGAGGTCAAAAAGCCGCGAAAGTAGGGTAGGGGTCAAATAGTCAAGAAAGTAAGGTTGGAGGTCAAATAGTCATGAATGTATGGTAAGAGGTCAAATAGTCACAAAATAGGGAAGGGGTCAAATAGTCACGAAAGTTGGGTAGGAGGTCAGATTGTCACAAAAGTAGGTTAGGAGGTCCAATAGTCATGTCAGTAGAGTAGGGGTCAAATAAATATGTTATGATTAATATCTAACATTTTCAAAAGTACCTATAATTTCTATTATGTTCAATCGGAACCGCTGCAACAAATACGTGACATATAGCAAATAATTCAGCAAATGAAATTAAAATGTGAATGATTCTTTGAAATTTCTTGGGCGAGTAACGTTTGCTTTAACATAAACCCCCCAATATTTATATTGTTGTAAAAAGTTCTTAAGCTTGACATCGCGAAATAATGTAACTACAAAGAATTGGTAAACACTTTATACATATTCAGTATGGCCAAAGCTTCAAATATTGGCTGAAAGCACATCCCGACCCCACTGCCTCATGGATCTTATCAACTATATGACTGGTAAGTTCCTTTTTTCAAAATCCTGCTATATGCTTGTTTGTATATTTCCACTTCATAGTTCCTTGTTAAAAATATTTAGCTCAGTGCACATATACAGTGTACATGTAACTTGTCTAAACCAGACTATTGGATAGGTGAAGACAGGTTTCGGATTATAGGTGATATTCGTATAGCTATGCAATTCATAATAACATACCACAAATATACGCAGGAATGGACAGTGGGGCAGATAATAGTCGGTTTTAGACGGTTATACTGTTTGTCATTTCGTAGTTTGAGGATCTGCTTTGGTGAAGTTTCAGTCTCGTTGAAGTCTCGTTGAAGTCTCGTTTCAATATAAATCAAAATTGTTTTTTTTTATTTTCTAAAAAAATAATTGTCTCTTTTTGTAGCAAGTTGCACTACATAATGTACAAAACTAGACTGTTGTTGTTTACAGAATTGTTCATATACAAATTAAAAAAATGGCTAATACTAAGAAAACGTCGTTTGGAAACATAAGTGTTAATTCAAACATATATAATATAGGAGCGTAATGAAATAGGAGACATATCCTTCACAAATATCGGAAACTAATTACTTTCGTTCGATTCCACTGTCATAAACGCATAGATATTATTATTCAGTTAGCACTTTTAATAAAGTTGTCTAAATATGTACTCTGCACATTTCTCTTGCAGTGTATACGAACGGTCATACTGATACATGTGCCTGTTATCCAATTTCTGTATCCGGTAAGTCCGTATAAAGCTGTCACCGACGACCAACTCTCTCCTTTTTGTTACGCCATATAGACGCGTCGCATTGCTACTTTTTATTGATGTTGAGGTTCATATGACTATTGAGGTTAAATTCGTTCATATTAGGTTTTTTAAGTATACTTTAAATTAGGTCCTAGTAGAATATAATTTCATAGCATGTTGATTTATCTTCAAATCTTCAATCAAACTCAAATTTGAAGACCTTTCTTTTCGTGTTAAATCATCGAGTCTTCGAATAACTACTTTTTATGTAGTATTTCCCATCGTCCACAGCACATCCTACCCACCAGCCAATAACGACACATCCTACCCAACAACCGACAACGACTCACCAGACCACTGTGACAGGTAAGGTATATTATTGTATGGAATGATGTACTGACCGAAGTAAAGTGGTTCTACTCCGGGTTCTCCGGCTTGTGTCCTAAACCTGGAACGACACATCCTTAAATGATCATGGTTGTTCAGCAAAATAAACAGAAACGAATTATTAGAAAAAAATATTCGTAAAGAACGGTATGAATATTAATTGTAAGTATTCTGTATTTGTATATTACAGAGTTATCTACCCTTGCGTGCAGGTATTGATTGTGTCGTCATGTGTTTGAGAGCGTAACGTCATACGTTTCGGAGAAAACGACGTAAATTGCGCTCACAAAATAATGACGTAACAATCAATACCTACCCGCAAGGGAGCTACCTCTGTAATATGCAAAGACGGAATAGGCGAAAAGCAGACTTTTGTTACAATCAATGACAACAACATTAATCTCAACGTTTACTTTTTTTAAAACGTTTCTCTAACACCACTTTAGGTATATGGTGTTACTTGAACGTGGAATGTTAAATTAAATGGGACTTGTGTTATAGCGAGACAATTAGTTTTTGAATGTAAAGCTATTTGAGGCGGTATTTGATCAAACATACAAAACTATGTGTTGTATTGTCTTTGTCAACAGTTCATCCCTGCCAGAAAATAGATACGCTCATCTCCCTAGCCCACAATGCGTATTTACTGGACAATGCGGCCCCATGTCCAGATGGTGGTCACTCGAAGGCCGAAGCGACCGTAGTTGACCTGTGTAATGCTCCGGCGTCAGTGTCATGGCACAAGGGCTACAATGTATGTTATTATACCTCTCTCTCATTTAAATGTTCTGATTGGATTAAACTAGATCATATGACACTGAATAAGTTCACGTGACCGAAAGTGGACGCTGACTGCAACTTAAACCAACAATGGCAACGATATATTACAAAGATGCTATAAATAACAAAAAATCTGTAACTCATGAATAGCTTATATCATGGAGTCAGGGCATGATGTTTATAACCCATTGACTGCAGTCCGACGGAGTTAACAAAGTTGTTGGCAAATATCTATATGCGTTACTTTCACCACAGATTTAAATAGCTTGTTGATGTTTTATATAACACATTTGTGAATTTATTTAATTTTGTTCGGTATAATAAATAATTAAATCCCTATGATGGGCGGTCTAGATATATCCTTCTACAGAGGGTCATAACTGCATAATATTCCAAACCAATCATGTCAATAAACTGTCACTATTAATTTGAAGTAAATAGTATTGGTTGTCAGTCTTGCCCGTAAAAAGAACAGAATAACGAAAGCAGTCTGTATATCAATGTTAAAATCATACGCTGATTACGAATGCTTTATTTACTTGTAATAACAAATAATTTGAACGTTCTAAACCACGATTATATCAAATAAAAATAATTAGTTATTAGGTCATATTTTTTCAAAATAATATTTGCAAATCACAAAATATATGTGAACGCCCACGGTGATTGCCAATTTCATATTGATTCAAAGATGGATGAATACTCTATGTATTTATATTTCAATCTAATTAAATCTGAAATTGTTTAATTTCTACGTGTGGCAGTTTTTTTGTTGTTTTTTTTTGTTTTTTTTTCTTTTTCATCTTAATTTATATATTTATTTGTTATATATACTTTGGCTGAAGATTCTGTATCTGATAAATTCAAAAAGCCAACGTCTGAATCCACTTGTGTGATACAATTATGATCTTGTATAGGGAAGTAACTCGGATACAGTTTCACTCCGTTAGTACTGTTGGAGTGATACAAAGGGAAATAACTCGGATACAGTTTCACTCCGTTAGTACTGTTGGAGTGATACAAAGGGAAATAACTCGGATACAGTTTCACTCCGTTAGTACTGTTGGAGTGATACAAAGGGAAATAACTCGGATACAGTTTCATTTCGTCAGTACTGTTGGAGTGATACGAAGGGAAGGAACTCGGATAGAAGTTTATAAATACTTGCCCTAATCCTATCTACTTTTTCCTTTCCAAATTCAGGTAATGGACCATTGTAACGACATCCCGGAGTTTTTAGAGTATCGGCCATCGCGTCATTTGCGGGAGACGTATACCATGGGGACGGCGTGGCCGGGCATCTTCTCTCTTGTAACGCCACGTCTATCAGAGGTCAGATGCTGGGGGCATAGCCTCCTTTAATGATATCTATAAAGTGCCCTATGCTAAAACTGTCGTTCATCAAAATTATAATCCACGTTTTTATATGTGCACAAGAAGGACATGAATATTCTACGTACCTGGGTGTCATAAATTAAAATCCACAGGCTTGTCTAAAGTTTCCACTTTACTTACCTATTTATTACAATTTTACAATTATGATATCCCGTCATTCTGAGAAAACAGCGACTGAAAATCAATTGTCCATGATACATTTTTTTTTCATAACCCGATGAAATTAAAAAAAAGTGACATCAATAATTATAATTAATTTTATACACTATTTGATAAAATTAAGTTTGTTTAAATGTAACATTATAATGGTTTTTCAAGGGATTCTTTTTCCGAATCAATACGCAACGTCAATGTCTCTATTGTGACGTCACGATTACGTCGGGGTTTCTCGCCATTCTCGGATTTTTTTTTTCATTTAAGCATTGATGTCACTATTTTTTCAATTTTTTTTTCATACCCCGATAAAATTAAAAAATACTGACATCAATACTTATAATTAATTCTATACTCTATTTGATAAAATGAAGTACGTTTAAATGTAATATTATATTGGTTTTTCAAGGGATTCTTTTTTCCGAATCAATACGCAACGTCAATGTCTCTATTGTGACGTCACGATAACGTTGGGGTTTCGCGCCATTCTCGGAATCTTTTTTCATAGTGGTATAATTAATTTTTTCTTTGTTTTCATACCAAATCTGGCTTTCTGATTGGCCAATATTTTTTTTGCATACCACTATGAAAAAAAATCCGAGAATGGCGCGAAACCCCGACGTTAACGTGACGTCACAATTGAGACATTGACGTTGCGTGTTGATTCGGAAAAAAAGAATCCCTTGAAAAACCACTATAATGTTACATTAAAACATACTTCATTTTATCAAATAGAGTGTAAAATTAATTATAAGTATTGATGTCACTATTTTTTAATTTTATCGGGTTATGAAAAGAAAAATTGTTTGCAAACTTTTGTGAGAATCCGCTACGCGGATTCACACAGTTTGCAAACAATTTTTTTTTCATACCCCGATAAAATTAAAAAATAGTGACATCAATGCTTAAATGCAAAACAAATATTGGCCAATCAGAAAGGCAGATTTGGTATGAAAACAAAGAAAAATTAATTATAGTAGTATGCAAAAAATATATTGGCCAATCAGAAAGCCAGATCTGGTATGAAAACAAAGAAAAATTAATTATAGAGAGATGAATGTTTCGGAGGCTGTTGATTGGGTATTCAGGGCACATCAGTTTCAAATGTTAAACGTTTAGATTGGATGATACATGTACATGTAAAATTTGTAAGAAACTTTAAAATTCTGTGAAGTATGTTCTGACAGGGGGAGTTAATCAATATTGGAATTTTATGAAAATTTTGGTCAATTTTTGGTGCGGAATGTAACATAAGATGGCACCCCCACATAAAAAATTAGCAAGATGGTAGATCTTAATTATTTTAACCTTCCGCAAAAGTAGTGACAGGTTACAAGACTTGAAAACTCCACTTAACCTGGACAGTGGCAAACGTTAACATGGTTGTCTATGGGAAATCATTTGGTTCTGCGGTCTCTAAATGCATAACAGTATAACGTGCCAATTGTATCTCTCAAGATGACATTATTTTCTCAATGAAAAATCTGATTAAGATACAGATCCTTATTATCATTGTTTTAGATAAGAGGATCTGACAACATCCCATTAAGGGTCCATGTGACCTTCAGATCCTTTATGGAAATAATCAATCAAATTACTGCTGCCAGAATATTGAATGTGACTTTTAAGCAGACAAAATTGTTTGAAAAAGCTGTCAGAAGTATTTTCGTGTGCGAAGTCATCTCGCCAAAACAGCAAAACAAAGCTAATTGTATATGTATACTGGGACGAAATGGCGTTGTAAATTGAGTAAGTAGCAATGAGTAGAAAATGCATTGGTTCTGAAGTACACGTGGTACATAGGTCATCCGACCATGACCCCTTATGGGATGTTGTCAGATCCTTTATTGAGCGGAGTGGCTATAAAGATATGCATTTCAATCAGATTGTCTATAGGAGTATTAAATGCTGTTCTGTTGCAGTTATATTCCTATTGGTGATTCAACTATCGGTTTCTACCTGTTGCAGATAGCTACTGAGCGTTGTGACCACCCGATGGAGGTCGTTACGGTGGTGCTGGGTGCGCGGGACCAATATACTCACATGGCTGAAACTTATTACACCATTCAGTGGTGATCGTTACATCAATAAAATATGAATAACGTACATTGAAGCGTCATGGTCCATAGAGTACTTCATAACAAATTACGGCACATAGCTTCCTTTTCGACTTAACAGATTAACGTTCAATCATTTCTATCGTCTACTTAAAAAACGACATGTCTTCGACTTTTTTTTTCATTTTTCTCCGTCAAGCAGGTCGGCTTGTGCACCCATTGGCAGTAAAATGTGGCCGATAAACGTATTTTTGTTCGTGTCTTCGGTGGCATGCTTGAGTGAGAGAAAAAGGGCAATATTTCAACATGAATATAAACCGCAACCTCCTAATTCAGATATTCACACACCACAACGCATTGCACATAAGCGAGGCCGTCTTAAAATGCCTCTGACTGTTCAAAAAGCGTTAAGCCTAATACACTAAAACAGAACCCAAACATTTTGATAAGTCAAATTTCAGGAAAATGGTGACAATAATCGCATTGATTAACCATTATTTTTTTTTCAAATAGAAGATATAATCAAAATGTTGCAACGAAATGATCTTTGAAGAAATGAAACAATTACGGATATTGATATTATATATTACCGATATTCATACATTGCTGTATAGAGCCATATCCTTAATGCATTGACTATAAACAAGACATCACACCAGACCGGATTCCTACCATAAATATTGGATTAATTAGATTAACTCAGCTAATTCATTTATCGCATTCGTTCTAGATTTATTTTATCCTGGTCGTTATTTTAATGAAATATCAACAATTTAAAGCTAAATGATAGAATGTATAATAAATCATATGTGAAAAGTCAGGACAAGATGTCTCTTACTTGTTCACAGTCCAAAAAATGTAGTTCATTTGAAGGAGCAAGGTAAAATGTTTATGCACAAAGAATAATAAGAACACTAGCTGGATGTATCTATTGAAATCAGCAAAACAGCGAGTCGAGAACACAGATAATTTTTGTGATCTTTTAAACCATAGAGCTGTACCCTATGCAGAAAGTCCATTGTTCCAGAATAATTCGTTCTTGACGCATATTCGAGTTGCGTTCCAATAGTTAGGCCTTAGCTGACCATTAGGGCCGCACTCTGTGCAGTTATGAAAGCCGGTCCCGTGCTCTGCTGCACAATTACCGACAGACTGGTCATGATCGCAGTTGTATGTACTGAACTGTATGCCATTGGAGGATGCAGGACTGTCATTCATTGTCTGTGTGATGTAGCTGGATAGCGGCACAATGTGCACTGAGGAGTGAAAATGAATGCATCTATATATTTCCGTTTGTGCGATATATAGATATACATGTTACAGTTTATAGATAGATTAAAACAGTAAAAATATCATTGATGTTATAATTATTAAACGTTTATCACCTAAAAGTCAATTTCACCATAAGTGATTGATATACGTTTTAATTAAAAAAGAAGTCAATATCATATTAATTTATTATTTTATTAGTTAGGTTAAATAGAAATAATTGAATAGGAAGCCGCTTTGTTGAAATGAAATAGGAAGCCGCTCGATATCCATGTATTAAAATGTGTGAAACTGTTTATCCTACTACGTAACTTTAAATACATATTAAATTTTCTGATAACAATATCAAACGACATACAAATTATTATAACAAATAACAAACATGTGACTTAAATCAACACATATATATTTAATAAGACCGACTCTACACGAGGCAAGACACCTCGGCCCGGCCGACATGTAGTAGGGACGAGGTGTCCAATTTTCCTGAGAGTATGACATGGTGAACTTACTGTCCTCGTGTTGTACTACGAAGTTCTTGATAACAATGCTCCTGGTGTCAGCGCAATGCTCCCGACTGCCTCTATTGGTGAGGTAGTAGGCATTCTTGTTCCCCCAGCAGAAATTCCTGTAGACTGTTCCATGGATATCGCCAGAGCCGCCTAGTACCCGTTTTTCATTTCAGAATTTTCTGTTGTATGATGTAAAGACAATCGGAATTGGGCAACAGGCAACATGCCTATACACGCCCTCTCCTTACATATTAACAATACATACAAATCAATATATAGGGATTCAATATGGGGCACTAACGCGCCCATAGAATATATTCTTAGAGGAATTGCTCCATACAAGCATGGTTAACGAAATCCAATCCCTATATTTACACTCACACGACTTTTTATTTATATTTTATGCAATAAAATCGTCATTTGAAAGTGACTTAATTATTCAATAAAAGTCGGTCAAAAGTGGGAGGAGCTTACTCAATTGAACAGCGAATGATGACGCTTCACGTAAGGTAGAATTATTCATCCGCGACGACAAAAAAGTTCAATATTTCAGTGTAAAATAAACATGACAAACAAAGTAAATTTCAGAGATAATTTTATTTAATCAGATCAGAACTTTGAATATATATTCAATTTTGCTAAAAGTTAATATATAGCGTAATAACATAAATGATTTGTACACGGCCACATGTGTGAACTCGGTGACCGTTATTGTGCAGTTGAGTTTGCCGAAGTTGTCAAAACACCGATTTTCAAGTAGCTCAATGTGTTTGAGATGTCGTCTGACTTGACGATATTACATCCTTGGGAGCCATGTGATTATATAATCTACGCTTAGATCCATATCGCCATCGATAGATGAAACAAATTCACTTGTGTTCGATGGATACAATGTATTTGTGGTGACGCGTAACTGTCAACACGTGGATTATTAGCGGTGCATGTTTTATAATACACATGATTAAATTCTCAAAGAACAAAGACAAGAGGATATGTTTATAACTGACCTCTATCAGAGGGTCTCACGCCCGTCCACCCCAAAGGCTCGATCGTAGGACGAACATAGGCACAGAGGTAATGTTTACATTTGACACCCATCATTTTTAACAAAAATGAAAGCACGTCGCCTCGGTCGGGATATTTTTCCGTTTCTTTATACAATTGTTAATTTAAAAATTGTTTGAATCATATATTAATATAAAACATGTATATATTATTTACATTTTTCCAAAATTCTATGAAAAACAACAATATACACGTAATGTTGCGTCAAAATGTAAACAAAGCCATGTGTTTCTTTTAAAAAAAAGTAGTCCATTTACGTTGCACAGAACATTTTCATACGCAAGTTCAAAATTCAATGTTACCATGCAGTTATGGTAAACAAAATCGGCTAGTATAAGCGTATAGTGACCAAGCCTAGCAAGTGTAAATATATGTATATGTATAATAAATAAATGTTCAATATCATTGTGATGGAATTTAAATAGAAAAAAAAACTAAACCAAACTAAATCTGCGATCGATCTGTAACGTTTTCCCAGCTGCCACTGTTCTTCAGGAGATATTTAATGATGTTGATAAGGCAACAACACAAATAACAAAAAAAAATACTCAGAGGCTCAGCCATTTTTTGGACCTTATACTTAAACCCCTTTGTTCTGTCAAAAGTTTCATAAAAGACTATTTTGATTTTTTATCTCATTTACCTACTAATACTTAACCAGGTTCAAAACTGGTATCATTTGATGTCGTAAACCTTTATACAAATACTCCCTTTGACTTAGGAAAGGAAGCCATACAGTTTTGGCTGATGAAATGTCCAGAAAATATTTATTTTCGATTTGATGAAGACTTCAATCTGGAATCATTAAACATTATACTCAACAGAAACGTATTTTACTTTAATGGTAGATCTTATCAACAGATAACAGGGACTGCTATGGGAACCAAATGTGCACCAACATATGCAACTCTGGCTCTGGACTCTCTCGAAAAAAGTTGTATGAAAAACTCAAAAACAATGAAGGCACAGATAATTGCGATTTTCTAAAACAAAATTTCTGGAGATTTTTGGATGATTGTTTTATAATATGGCCTCCGGAAAAAAAACCATAGAGAATTTCCATATAAAGATCTTAATTCTTTACACAGGGACATGAAATTTACTATTGAATGTAGTCATGATTCACTCCATTTTTGAATGTTTTGGTCAAGATTGAAGATGGCCATATTTCAACTGATATTTATTCAAAACCTACCGATTCTCATAATTATCTGAATTTTTCATCCAAAGCATATAAAGGTAAATATACCTTTTGATTTAGCTACTAGGTTGGTTACCATCATTAGCGACAGCAATGTACTAAACAGAAGATTGAATGAACATTTGTATTTTTAAAATCATGTAATTATCCTGAAGAAATAATATTGAATGGTTTTAGGAAGGCTCGGAATAGAGGACCCTCAATTTGTTAATTACACACTAATAGTGTGGAGCGGAAAAAGGTCTAAGGGATTCCGTTTGTTTCCACATTCAATCCAAACAATTTTGGTATGTTTCCAATTATCAAACCGTATGAAAACTATATGAGAACGGATGGTAAGATGAAACAGATATTTGAAAAAAACACACTCATTAATAGCAAACGAAAACCTAAAAACCTCAAAAGACTATTTAAATTATGCTCTTCAAAATCTTCGTGTGTGTCTAAATGTAATAAGCCAAGATGTGGCACTTGTAAAATTATTTTAGAAGGTGAAAGTATTATTTTTTAAAGAATAATTTCAATTTCAGGATTAAATAAAACATTAATTGTCGATCAAAAAATGTTATATATGCACTTGTATGTTGTAAATGTTCTGAGTTCTACAACAAACTGGTAATGAGTTGCGACAACGGATTACTGTACACAGACAACAAATTAAGACAGACAGTTTAAGATTTCTTCATTGGAAGCTTTTTACATATATCAAAAATTGGTAAATCAAATCTTAAATTCCAACTAGATTTGATCGCGATCAAAACACGGGATTTCCACCCAAGTAATGATATAAGTAATGTTATAGAACAGACGATTGCTTTAATGCTCTTTCCCTTCGCTTTTTAAAGTCGAATGAATGAATAATAAAGGTACAAGCCACAGGCCCCATATTAGGTTTCTACGCCCCTTGGTTATTCAGAAGAAGTCGTTAAAATATATTTCAAACTATTTGACCCCTATGACCTTGAATGATAACCAAGGTCATCTATTTTAACAAACTGATTAGCTCTTCATCCCAGCATGCTACATTCCCAATACCAGGTCTCTATGCCTCTTGGTTTTTAAGAAGACTTCGTTTAAAGATTTTAAGCTTTTTGACCCCTGTGACCTTGAATGAAGGTCAAAGTCTATGAAAAGCATAAGTTGTGTAGACATTTGTCTATGCTATGTCTATGCAAAAATCCAAGCATGTATGTTATGTATAAAAGGCGCTTAAACCTTGTACATTTTTGGCGGGAAAACGGGCTATAACTCCGCCATTTTGGATCACATGACCTTGAAACTGGTCATTATATATTTCTGAGGGCATGTCCTTTCATATCCAACTTTCAAAACTTTTCTGTGGTAAATTTCGTTTTTGATCTTTGTTTGACCCCGTAGCGAACTCTTGACCTTGACATAATCTCTGATAACATGTAATGAGAAAAAACACGCGCTATATCAGGATCTACCTTAATAATTCAACATGAACGACGTACAGCGTACGGTTATGAAGTTATGAACGTTTAAACTTCGTTCCAAAAAGGTTGGGTTTTTTACCTTTGTGACCTTTAACGTTATCGTCCAAAATCTAGCGTACGTTTCAAGATTTCGTGTACCTACATAACGTGTCAAAAGTTTAGCGTCGTACCTTGTTTCGTTCGTGATATATTCTGCTAACAAGATTTGTGGAAATAAGAAAAAAAAAGAAAAACTAGATTTGATCGCAATCAAAACACGGGATTTCCAGTTACAGACAGGACACACTGCATATGCAACGAACATACTTCCAGATTTGATTTAATAACTCAGACAAACAAACACACGAACACATGAATTAATGGACAGACAGATGAAGGACAATCACGATACGGTGATCACAATTTGCACACATGGACGAACAAACAGCGCTGAAAAAGTTGAAAGTTAGAACGCATTACAATGTTATAAATATACACATAAATAACACATACATGAAGTGGCATATGTTTTGCCTGCTGTAAAGATACACAGTAAAATCTCAAGTAGTCGAAGCTGAAGGGACTACCTTAAAAAGGTCTTCATCTAGACTTCGACGCATAAACTGTCTAGACAATGCACCTAGTTGTGGTTTAGTTGATGTTATCACTTAAAAAGTTTTGAAATTTTGTTTTCAAATTGCAATTTTATGGGACTGATGCAATGAAATCAACTGAATGGATCGCTGCCTGTCGTGTAAAACATTCATGTGTATTGAACGGATCGTTGCCTAGGATGGGATATTAAAAATATATACTATATTTTTAAATGAAATCTCATTTTGTGTGATGTATGTGAAATGAAGCCGCCACTTTTAACAACAAATTTTATGTGATTATAAACACGCAACACTGCGCGTGTCAGTTCGCTAAACCTGCCTATATTATTAGGCTTTTAAAATGTGTTTTTGCCTAATATATAGTTAGCTCGCGATACCTCTTAAAACGTGAAATCGTAGGAAAGATTTGGCCTACGCTACGTCAGCGGCATATTTCTAATACATCGTCCATACCCCGCTGCCCCCATGGTATATCTCATTTGTGAAATTAAACAACTCTGCACAATGAAATACTTCTGAGACCCTTCTATTTCACACATTTGTAATGGCCGCCGACTACACATTTAGTTGAGTAAACGGCAGCAAATCACCATCATTTCCGGTTTTATTTTTTAAAAGCCACGTGTAGTTGAGAGGTAAACAAAATGCCAGCCATGTGTAGGCCTGTAGTGAGCTACATGTAGTACACTGCCGTCGTGTTCAATTTGAATGCTTGACAACATGTCGTGTATGTCGACCATGATTCCACTATAACAAATCTAAATGGTTGGAATTTTTTTGCGTCTCAATAGACAGTCTATTAATCTGTCTGCTTGTACGAAATGACAAGACACACGCTGCGTACAGCACGTACATACTATGAGATATATTTCATTAAGTCAAATAGACAAACAAAACAAACGAATGGACAGACAGACGGACTGAATGATGGATGGAGGGATGGACAGGCAGACACGCACGATATACGATTTCAATTTGCACACAAGGACGAACGAACAGTGCTGATAAGTAATTAGTGCTGTTCAATTAAATGAGCCAATCAGCGGGAGTCTGGTGAGAAAAACAAATTCCCAATTTTAATGGGATTTGAATTGCCATATTTGGAGGGCTATATTTCCGCCATTTTCGAATTCATGATTTCGAAATTATAACCCTGTAGAGACAATATGCCAAAGTCTAAATTTACAAAAAATCAACACCCTACATTAAATAATAAAGGCCCTACAAACTCACAAATTGCGGAATAAAAGAAGGAAATGGAACAAATTGCCATATTTTGAGAGCTATATTTCCGCCATTTTTCTATATAACCCATTGAAATTCATAATGTTTGAAGACAAAAGTTCGTGCAACATAGGTACGAAAAATTAACACTGTATATACAGGTATAAAGCCGCTGAAACAACTGTCGCAAGGACAAATAAAAATAGAAATTTCGATTTTTGATGTCCTATATCTCCGCCATTTAGAATAATATAACCATGAAATTGGTCATTATATGTGTCTGAGAGTATGCTCTTTAACATCCAATTCAAAACATTTGTCTTTGAAATTTCATAAATTACGGTGAAATTTACATTAAAAAATGAACGAAACGCCATGTTTGGAGGGCTATATTTCCGCCATTTTCGAATTCACGACTTTGAAATTATAACCCTGTACAGACAATATGCCAATGTCTTCATTTACAAAAAATCAACAACTTATATATTAAATGATAAAGGCCGTACGAGCTCACAAATTATGGAAAAAATAAGGAAATGGAACAAATTGACATAATTGGGGAGTTATATTTCCGCTTTTTTTTCTATATAGCCCCTTTAAACTCCATAACGTTTGAAGACAAAAGTTCATACAACATAGGTATGAAAAATCAACACTGTACATACAGGTTTAAAGGCGCTGAAATGCCTGTCGCAAGGACAAAAATAAACTAAAATTTCGGTTTTTGATGTCCTATATCTCCGCCATTTTGAATCATATGACCTTGAAATTGGTCATTTTATGTATCTGAGAGAATGCTCTTCCACATCCAATTAAAAACATTTATGTTTGAATGCTCTTCCACATCCAATTAAAAACATTTATGTTTGAATTTTCATGAATTAATGTAAAATTTACGTTAAAAATGAACGAAACGCCATATTCGGAGGGCTATATTTCCGCCATTTTCACATTTATGTCTTTGAAATTAAAGACCTGTACAGACAATAGGCCAAAGTCTACATTTACAAAAAAATCATAATCCTACCTGAAATGATAAAGGCGCTACGAGCTCACAAATGACGGAAAAAATCAGGAAATGAAACAAATTACCATATTTGGAGAGCAATATTTCCGCCATTTTTCTATATCACCCCTTGAAATTCATAACTTTTGGAAACAAAAGTTCTTACAACACAGGTACTAAAAATGAAGACTGTACATAGAGATTTAAAGACGCTGAAACGTCTCGCGCAGGGACAAATATAAACTAAAATTTCGATTTTTTCTCTCCGCCATTTTGAATCATATGACCTTGAAATTGGTTATTTTATGTTCCTGAGAGCATAATCTGTCATATGTGTCCTTCAAAACTTTTCTGTGATAAATTTCGTTTTTGAACTTTAGTTGACCCGGTAGCGAACTCTTGATCTTGACATAATCTCTGATAACATGGCATGGGAAAAGCACGCGCAATGTCAAGATCTGTCTGAATAACAATACGTGAACGCTGTACAGCGTACGGTAATGAAGTTATGAGCGTTTAAACTTCGTTCCAAAAAAAGTTGTTTTTTTACGTCTGTGACCTTGACCTTGAACATCTTTGTAAAAAATCGAACGTACATTTCAAGATCTTATGTACATTCATAACGTGTCCAAAGTTGAGCGTCGTACCTTATTCCATTCCTGAGATATCCTGCTAACAAGATTTGTGGAAATAAGAAAAAAAATAAGAAGAAGAAAAAACAGAACAATAACAATAGGGATTTCCATCCGTAAATGGAAATCCCTAAATAGGGATTTCCATCCGTAAATGGAAATCCCTAAAAACAGAACAATTACAATAGGGATTTCCATCCGTAAATAGAAATCCCTAAAAACAACAATAACAATAGGGATTTCCATCCTTAAATAAAATCCCTAATAACAAGATTTGATCGCGATCAAAACACGGGATTTCAATCCAGAAAAATATCATGTTATCGATCACATGATCAGTTTAATACGTTTTCTCTTCGCATTAATCTGAATTATTTGTACAGACTGAACGAACGGTCGAAAGAACGAACAAACGGCATGTCCGAAAGAAAGAAAGAAAGAAAATAATAAATACCGAACGAAAAGAGCAAACAAACAAAAAATAAAAAAAAGAACGAACAAACGAATAGAATAATTATATACACAATGTATCTAGTTGTACACGGGTTTAACGTGTCCTTCCTTCCATCCGTCTTTATATCTGTCGATACACACGTCCTAACAGACAGAACACACTGCATTTGACACGAACATAAACATGTACTTCCAGATATGATTGTATTAACTCAACGCTTGCCGAGGGTAGAATATCCCTATCCTTCATATCCACTTATGAAAGAGGTTTTTTTCTTTCATACCTCGACGTTTTAGTGCAATTTTACAGCTATAAAATCCAGCCATTTTGAAATATATTCGAAGAAATCCACGACTGGAAGTCAATTTTCCATACATGAAAAAACACAAATTCCGTTGTTTGCATTTTTTATAGTAAAACCTGACGTATTTGTGAAAAAAGTGTTAAAATTTTACCGAGGAAATAGATATTTTGTTGACGCCGTGACGTCACAAGGCGCTATTGCATTGGTAGCCATGCGATACAGCCTCAGGCGACATGACTGCCATAAATTACGGTAAAATTTACGTTAAAAATGAACGAAACGCCATATTCGGAGGGCTATATTTCAAATATTTTCAATTTTATGACTTTGAAATTAAAACACTGTACAGATAATATGTCAATGTCTACATTTAGAAGAAAATCAACACCCTAGATTAAATGAAAAAGGCCCTACAAGCTCACAAATTACGGAAAAAAATACGGAAATGGGACAAATTGCCATATGTGGAGAGCTATATTTCTGTCATTTTGCTATATAGCCCCTTTAAAATCCATAACTTTTGAAGACAAAAGTTCATACACTATAGATATGAAAAATCAACACTGTACATACAGGTTTAAAGGCGCTGAAACGCCTGCCGCAAGAACAAATATAACTAAATTTCGATTTTTGATGTCCTATATCTCCGCCATTTTGAATCATATGATCTTGGAATTGGTCATTTTATATGCCTGATAGCATGGTCATTCTTATGCGCCCTTCAAAACATTTACATTTTGTATATGGTAACGTTTTTTTTTACCTTTGTTTGACCTCATTTTATGTAAGAAAACAGAACAATAACAAAAGGGATTTCCACCCGTAAATGGAAATCCCTAAACATACTGTTCGAGGTATTTTCGTAATGAAAATTTGCATTTTGTTTCATTTCTTTATTTTGCTTATGAACCTTTATTTACCTTAAATATGTTGTGATACATACATATTCATTTACAAAACTTATACATTCTTTGTAATTGCTGTCTTCAGAACCTGATATCTTAATCTTATGGGAAATTCACCACTTTGAGTTTTAAACTATTTTGGATTTGGTCAGTCTAATTAAGCTAGGCTTTCAAGACTAACATATTTTCTTGAGTACATAATCCTTAACAGAAAACTGTGCATATACTATTTACTCAAAAGCTCAAACCGCATTTACTCTTGCGGTCAGTTCTGACACCGCGAACAATTTTATTGTCCGATAATTAAGACAAGGTGAGCACTTGCAATTAGTCCCGGTCAAATCCATTAGCATGACGTAACAGTATTAGTGACGGGTTGAGTTGAAATATTCACGCGTAAAACCCAATCTTACGTTTGTCCTATCAAAGTCTCGGCGTTGGTATTTGTATTTTGAGTCAAATTTTATCATCCAATCAAATTCTCGTCTTTTCGCGGACAGTCACTTTAAATTATCTCTAGTGTCCAAATTCATCACTTCTCTCTGGGACATAATAAAGACAACAGTAAACTTAATCGGCTGTCTCCTCATATTTTTACGGGTGAGTATTTCTCTATTTTATTGTATCTAAAACATGTGCATTATTTTATAATGTTTGTAACATTAGTCAATATGCATCGATATATACTTTTACTATTATGTATAGTCTCAAGAAATTACAATCCTATTTAAACTAAAATCCAATTTTTGAATTTTTTAGGAGCTTGAAACATTTTGTTAATTCAGAAGTAAGCACATTCCAAAGTAATTTATTTCAAATTATAAACAAGCATATACCGTGAACATCTATCCTGTTAATTGGTCAAAAACTAGACAATTATTTTGTTTTGTGTAATTCAAGATATTTACAATTCTCATTTTGTTATTTTGCTGAAGACTGAGGCATTAACATTACCTCTCACTGCAAGTGAACTCTACCACATATACTTTCCCACATTTAAATATATTGATTATTCTCCTTTGTGTTCAAAGCTAAAGCCTTGACCTTTATTATTTACCTTATTGTAAAGCCCCAATTTAACAAGACCTTAACTTATGTTGGGTAAATTTCACTGTACATGCAGTTAATTCATTGTTTTTCATTCTACAATTAGTAAATGGTTAAGTAATTGTTACCATGTCCTTGTCCATTGTTTGTAACTGACAGTTAATCTCTATTAAGTCAATTGTCCGTGTCCATTTTAATCTATAACTATGATGTCCTGTAATGATTTATATATTGTATGATGACTTCTCTCCGGGACATAATAAAGACAATAGTAAACTTAAACGGCTGTCTCCTCATATTTTTACAGAAACTACATAATATTCACCAAACCGAAATAACGCAGTGAAAGTATCTTCATAATTCCAACTGTTCCGAAATCAGAATGATTTTTTAGTGTTCCTGCAAAATTAATATATTTGAATTTACTTACTGTTTAAAAATGTGTATCTTTGTTAAAAATGCCGATCTTTTTGAGATATCTGCAAACATTATTTTGTCTCGCGACATTGAATAAAGTGTTCATGTCTCCATACTATTTATCTATGTGTTTAAAAACAGTACAATGCACTTAAATATGTTCCACTGTGAGAGGAAAGTCACATGCATAACACTGTTGTAAGAAATTTTATGTACATATAATGGAAACACTTCATGCGAAACCGGAGACTACTCTGATTTATGGAAGAACGTATTTTCATATCGACAAAGGAGTGAAAAGCGTTCGGGATTTATCTAAATGCTCGTGGGAAATTGAGGTAACTAAATTACTAGCTGTTTTCTGTATAACTTGGCTCTTGATTACATATTTACCGAAATAGGTTGCTTGTCTTTAAAACTTCATTTTCTAATGTTTTGTATTATAAAAAAATTACTCTCAGTCGTAGCCAAATAATTCCAGCCGAACAACTCCAGTCACATCAACATCACCCGAACGGTGACCGCCTTATATCCCTACGGCCCAATAGTCCGAAGGCCCGTCAGTCCGAAGGCCCATTATTCTTAAGGCCCGTTAGTCCGAAGGCCCGATAGTCCGAAAACAGATAATATAGTTGGGATTTATATGCGAACAGTTGTTGAAATGAAACAAACGTTTATTACAGTTTTCGGTGCAAAAGATTTGTTGTAAACTTGCTAAGGTATACTTACATGTATGTGACTATAGAAATGATACGAAAATGATATGAAACAACGAAATGTAGCGTATTTTCAAAAACAGCATCATCTTGAAATACATAAACGTATCTGATATTAAAGAGTATTATTTTTTATATGTACAATGCAATCCTGCTTAATATTTCCCCCCAAAAAATATCATTATGCGGACCATTTCCATCATTATGGGTAGAATAAACAATTCAAAGAATGGGGAAGCAAAACTAAGTCGTTAAATACATGTATATATTGTACAATATAACGACGTTTACAGGTATAACAAAAGTCACTTTTCGGTAAGACTTGATTATATACATCATCTATCCATGGAGCAATGTTTTTTTATATTTTTTTTTTATTTTTGAAATCATTTTCATTTTTACAGACAATACAGACAAAGACAATTAATTTAACATCATAAATACAAAAAACAATCATTTTGTATTTGTATCAATTTTACATGACATTCACATACCCTCACACATATACCAAAGAGTTTACTTAAATTATTATATGCATTCAAAGGTTTCCATATATATTATCTATAATCACGAAAATTAGAATATTTTATTACTGGATGAAACTAAAAAATTCTAACAATTGCATTTTAAAGGAATATCTTAAAAAAATAAAAGAAAAAGAAATCATAGCTGGATTTAACAGTTAAGATTGGAATTAAATAATTGTGGTCTGGGCTATAGATATGATTTGGAATCGTTTCTTAAATCTGATTCTGATCTATTTAAACTCAGGTTAGAAGATCCTTTAGACAGGAATGTGTACGTTTGATAAATGATTCATCTAAAGGAATATTATACAAACATCATATTAGAACTTATTTTTGTCAACTTTATTTAAATAAATCTTTAGACAAGTTAAGAGAAACATATATAAATTTCGGTTATCTGCCCATTATTTGAATATAGAGAGGGGCAGATATAGGAATATACCTAGGAATCAGAGAATATGTTCATATTGCAATGATGATATTGAAGATGAATTCCATTTCGTTATAAAATGTAAGCTGTATGAAGATTTAAGATTAAAATTTATAAAACCTTATTTTGTCAGAAATCCTAGCATGTTTAAGTTAATTCAATGATTTAATACACAAAATGTAGAGGAATTAAATAATTTGGGTAAATATATTCCTTTTTCTTTAGAAAGAAGAAAATTGCTGTCAGGTTAAGACCAATTTGTTTTTTAATGTCTCTCTCTCTTTCGGCTATAGATACTACAATATATATAGAATTTGATTGTGGTTTTTTATCAAACTTGTATGGGTGGGTGTGAATGTGTATGAAAGTGTATATGGTTTTGTAATGTGAACAATGTCCTTATGTATTATTGTAACAATACCCTCATTTTTGCGAGAAACAGGCAAACACATCTTGACCTCTCATTTCCTGGATTGTAGCGAAAATTGCAACGTGTTTGATTTTCGATTCTTCTGTCTACGTATTTAGCAATTGTTTGATACAACATTATTCATTTTAGTCTATACAATGTTGATTTACTACATATTTAATACCCTTCATCAAACATTGTTTGATGCTTTTTTGTTGAAAGTATTTCAGTTTGAATTTGATTTTATGCAAATTAAGTAACAAATATATAGGGGAGCTAAAGGGGTATTGTCTTAACGCGTATGTGGAAAACACATACATTTGTACTTAGTCCAGCAGATAACTACAGATTTTCAGAAGAATTGTGCACAAGGTGGTAAAAGCACCAAATTTGGCACAAATGTTCTTCATGGTATACTCTTTCATTTTAGCGATGGGGGCAACTTGTAACCTCCGGTGTGGGGTGATGGCGGCCATTTTCCAAGATGGCCGCCAAAACTGTTAATTTTATTGTTATGGTGACTCTAAAAGACACTTTGATTATTATTTGTTTTATGCATTAACCATGTTTTTATAACTGCATTTACTAAATTTAATGATTCAATTCTGTTTTAGTTATTTAAACTATGTACAAGACGCCACCGGAACAATCCAGAAGCGGCAAATGATAAAAAGTGTTTTGTTCTACATATGTTTATACTATATATATGTGTCACCTTAATTTTTATAATCAGTCGTTATGTATAAAATGGCATAGATCGTGTTACATAAAATACAATACAAATAAGGTGAAACGAGCTGAAAAAGGCATCAGAAAAAAGACATTGAAGTTGATGGTCCATCTGAGAAAAAAGATACCAGAAGAAGCCTGTCATGTAAAACCACCATTGGCGCATCAACATGTTTCTTTTGAGTTGCAAAATTCTGCAGTTGCACAACTACACCAATCATCAACTTTTGCTATCGATCAACGTGTTCGCGAATGTGCTATAAGGCTCCAAGATTTAGCTCTTCTGGAAAAGTTAAGTGCAGGAGACCTGGTAGCTCAAGAAGTCAAATATTATACTAAATGTTTGGTAGCCTTATACGATAGGACTTCGCGAATGGGAACTGGTATTACTACAAAAACAGAATTGAATAAACGGGCGATCCATGGAGTAGAGCTTGCGGAACTCATCATTTACATAGAGGATTCACGATGTGAAGAAAACGTTGCCCCAGTCTTCAAGATGTTGGAATTAACTAAAATGTATATTGATAGAACTAAAAAAACTGGGGTTGACCCACGAAAAACTACTACATAGCACCAGACTAATGAATAGAATTCTTGCTCATATTCCAGATATTGAGGCTCATAAGGAAGGACTTTGTTAGTGTTCCAGGATGATGTAGGAGCTGGTGTCCGCAAAGTTTGTGAAGAAGACTACGACCTAAATAATATAATAAGATGAGGGCCGTATCATCAAATATACGTCAGGATATTTTGACAACGGAATCAGTTTTTAACACACATTTTCATATCATCATATGGATGTCAGAAATCGTCAGTGCCAAGATTTTTACTGGCCTATGGTGATGCATTGACCTGATATCAACAGAGAGGCATATTCGCAACAGACTCTTTCTGTTTCACAAATACTGATGCGACAGACTCTTTCTGTTTCACAAATACTGATGCATAATACATTCAAGGGCGGGGAACTAAGTTCTGGCGCGCAGCGACATCATGCGAGAAGGGAAACGCCTTTACCCGATTATCGCGGTATAATGGTTCATCGTCAGACTGCTGTCCGCAAAGTTTGTGAAGAAGACTACGACCTAAATTATATGAAGATGAGGGCCGTATCATCAAATATACGTCAGGATATTTTGACAACGAAATCAGTTTTAACATACATTTTCATATCATCATATGGATGTCAGAAATCGCCAGTGCCAAGATTTTTACTGGCCTATGGTGATGCATTGACCTGATATCAACAGAGAGGCATATTCGCAACAGACTCTTTCTGTTTCACAAATACTGATGCGACAGACTCTTTCTGTTTCACAAATACTGATGCATAATACATTCAAGGGCGGGGAACTAAGTTCTGGCGCGCAGCGACATCATGCGAGAAGGGAAACGCCTTTACCCGTTTATCTCGGTATAATGGTTCATCGTCAGACTGGGAAGCGGAGCCTCATCGATGTCCTGTTCCATCTTGGAATGTCAGTTTCTTATGACAGAGTATTTGCCATATCGACAGATTTTACCAACTTACTTTGCCAATGTTACCAGTCGGACAATTTGGTATGCCCTCCCGCACTGAAGAACTTGTTCACCACTAAAGCGATAATATAGACAATAACCCCAGTTCGACAACAGCAAAAGATTCGTTCCAAGGAACCGGGATATCTATCTTCCAACAACCCGATAACGACAGATCAGGCCAGGACAGACAACCTTTTTACGTCACATCCTCACCGAAGAGCCTCTTGACAAGTCCTCCAAGTCACGTACACAAGCATTCCTCCATCTATTTTCTGCACGAAACCCCCTGTACCGTCCAGACAATTTGAACATCACTGATACAGAGGAAAACTAGATGGAAAGTCGTCGTAAGGAACTCATGTATTGAACAAAACAAAATATATTATGACATGTTATTGTTTTTTATGCTGCTAAATAAAAACCAATTATCTGATTAGCAGATAGATATTTTAATTCTGTTAAAATATACTATATATCATAGGTGGCAGAGACTTTATCTAAGATGGCTAACGGTGACCACCACATCGACGAGGAAACAGCAGCATCCTTGTTCGCGTTTCACGCACATACAGGTCCCGTCTGAGAAATCGTCCCAGCATTAGCCGCTCTTCTATCGCTGTTCGATGATGAGGACAAATCCGTAGCAATGATTCTTCATTCGATTATTTTAGTACAGAAGTGCGTCCGGGAACTGAATCCTTGGCAGATTCCTGTCATCGCATTTGTTCAGCCTCTGCACGCCATCGCGAAGACAATTCAGTGGAACTGGCCCAACATCTACGGACAGGACAAACGTGTGGTAATGTTCGGGGGACTTCACATCGAAATGGCTATCTTGAAATTTTTGCTGGACGGGTCTGGATGGACGAGTGTTCTTGTGCAAGCCAATGTTGCTTCTCTCGGACATTTCTGAAAGTATCAATTGTTTCCAGAACCAGACGCGCACACAAGGTGACTCCGTGCTAGGTATATATTCTCCTTCAGACTGCCTAAGGATTTGTAAACGCGAGTTCGGAAGAAGAGCCATCCGATTATGACACCTGGTGCAAGAAGATGGCAGAGAAGAGTCCTCAGTTCCAACACTGGTTGCATAACTTCACATGTGAACTGAACGCACTTTTGTTTGTACGATCTTTCAGGGAAGGGAACTTCAGTCTCTACTGTGAAACGCTGTCAAAAGTTCTCACATGGATGTCCGCGCTGGACCATGTAAACTATTCAAGGTGGTTATCTGTGTACGTCAGGGATATGTATACACTGAACGAAGTATGCCATGAGTTTTTGGCAGGGAATTTTGTGATCCGTAAGACGAACCACAATTTTGGCAATAGACAACGCACATGAACAAAACAACAAAGTAGATCGAAAGCTGATGGAGGAGCTATTGGCTTGACCAAAAGCCCGGTCGTCCTCAGACGATGGATGGTCGCAGGTCGAAAGATGGCAAGATTAGCAAAGGGGTTCGAGACTTTAGTTCGACCACAATCAAATACAACCGTTTCATATCACGAGGACAAAAAAAATATGCAGAAATCTTTCCTAACAAACGTTAGATCTATGGTGGAAACGTTGGACGAATTTGGAAACCCCTTTACAGAGGATAGTGGAGACTTGCTTGTCCTAAACACAAAGGATATTGCGTCAAATACAATAGAATACACTGACATGTGCTCCTGTGGGGCAATGTGTACACCACCAGTGTGAATGTTCTGGACAAGTTCGTTTGAAGTGTGATTGTAGAATATCAAATTATGGTTGACTACTACTATATGAATTATTTGATGTTTAGCATGTACAATAGACTGTACATTGATGACTGACACATCGATTTGAAAAATTTTTGCTTTTACGCTTTCAAAACTCATTTGGACAGGTGACCATTCTTTCGACTCAATAGTTTCGCTCCAAGTACCACGATCAACAAGTTAATGTGACTCAATTTGTGATAGCTTTACAATATCTAAAATTAGTTTGGGAGTTACTCAGTGTATGGTCCTTTCAACTATAATAATTTTATTTTCATAAAGGTGGTCACCTTGACTCACCAAAATGTTCGTCTCACATATGACGGTCTTCGTCAGGCTAACATAAACGCTTTAACACAATATGTACAGGAGCGTACACTTTTTAAAATGTTATTGAAACATTGAATCATATTCCAAATGATTAACAAATATTGTATATGTATAACATGTTTATAACTTTGTATGTAAATACAATTTTTCTAATCATGGTTTTCATTTAAGAACGGTTTTTTTTTTAAAACGAATTCTTGCTATAGACTTGTGTTCTTTACTTTTCCTAATTTTTGGTGTAAATCAACTCTAACAAACATTTGGAAGTATTTAACAACAACAAAAACATTGATTTTGATAATAAATTTTCGAAGAAGTTGGCATGAATATCATATGTTGATGAAAAAAATGAGGTGGCAGCCATTTTTCAAAATGGCCGCCATGTTGGTCACGTGACATATGCAGATTGCCCCCATCGCTCAAATTATTCAGAATACCCTATAGAATAACTGTGTCAAATTTGGTGCTTTTACCACAAAGTGCACAATTCTTATGCTCATCTGCTGGACTAACTGTACATGTACTGTTATATATGAAGAAATCCTATTTTGTTCACGTCTGACAGCTTTATTAATTAAAACTGTTGTCATGTGGTCTCGTTAAGAAATTACAATTAGATATTCAAACTTAACTATACACAAAATGATTTGAAAGATACAGTGTACAAATAGCCACATTTATTCTAGCTAAATTATATGTAACCCTGGTCAATACTAGCCGCAATATATCGCTCGGCTAGAGAGAACTTCTCTTTAGCTCGATCGGTTGAGCGTCAGACTAGTAATCCAGAGGTCCCGAGTTCGATCCCTGGCAGAGGCAGGTATTAAATTTATTGTAAATCCTGCACCCTGTTACATTGGCGCCCATGTAGGGACTCGGGAATGATACTTCACGATACCTGCGAAGGAATCGTTGTGACCCCTGGAAACTCGCGGACGAGTTCATCCCTGGAGGGGGAGTATGTAACCCTGGTCAATACTAGCCGCAATATATCGCTCGGCTAGAGAGAACTTCTCTTTAGCTCGATCGGTTGAGCGTCAGACTAGTAATCCAGAGGTCCCGGGTTCGATCCCTGGCAGAGGCAGGTATTAAATTTATTGTAAATCCTGCACCCTGTTACATTGGCGCCCATGTAGGGACTCGGGAATGATACTTCACGATACCTGCGAAGGAATCGTTGTGACCCCTGGAAACTCGAGGACGAGTTGATTCCTGGAGGGGGAGTATGTAACCCTGGTCAATACTAGCCGCAATATATCGCTCGGCTAGAGAGAACTTCTCTTTAGCTCGATCGGTTGAGCGTCAGACTAGTAATCCAGAGGTCCCGAGTTCGATCCCTGGCAGAGGCAGGTATTAAATTTATTGTAAATCCTGCACACTGTTACATATACATGAAGGTTTTACCAGTAAATACAGTATTTTATTTAGATATTTGGTTTTACGTACGTTCATTCGGGTAACAACAACCTTTTCTATATTAGATCTGATGGACTAGTATGTATACATGAGTCACGATGTTAAATTGCAGGGAAAATAATTCATGGCCAGACGGTAGAATTATTGCCAGAGTGGCGAAATACACATGCAATTGCTACGTCGGTTGGTGTGGGACTGGGGGATAAAGGAGCTGTAGGAGTATTGTACATATCTTGACGCATGTTTGGAGTACACATACATTTGCAATGTACATGTATACATATAGGGACTTACATGTATTATAAATTTAAGAATAATACATAATTAATAAGCCCAATTCTCTCTCCTTAAAGAAAGATATATAAATTAATAACAAGATACAAAACAATGTGTATACATTTTCTTTATTTTGAGGAAAAAAATCAATATCATAACTATCATTTTCAATCACAAGAATAAGCGCATTTTTATCAAAAAGTAGATTTACCTGGTATTATTATTTAAAACGAAACCACATGGGGTCAAGTAGACAGGTAAACTTTACTCTACATATTAGGTTATACAGGTACAAATTCTGTCACAGCATATTATCAATTGAATTGAATGCTATAATGGGCCCGCTGGGTTAATGGAAATAGGTATACCTTACCTGTGACGCCTGACTGATCATCATCTCAGGTAAGGTGTTACCTTAGGTTGGGATGGGAAAAGAAGGAGAAACTGGCTCTAGGCCTAGTCGCCATGACGACAGATATATGGGCCTAGAGTTCACGGTACACAAGTCATTCATGCGGGTATACATGTATCCCCATGCACAGTATATCAGTATCTGACATATTTTTGTACCATTTATATGGGGTATATCAAACACATCAACTACATGTTCATATATCTACGTATATGTGATAATAATATTGTTGAGTTTTGAGTGTCCTGATGTGTTCAGAAATATCTCATTTCTAACCACCAGTTGTTACGTTTTTGTTGTAACCGACCATAAAATAAAGTATCAGGTTGTATTGTCACGCCGATGAAAAGTTAAAAGGAGCCTTTATATCAGTTAAGTTTTTATTTATTAAAGTCTTGCTGCAAATCAAGTCTTAAAAGTTCAATTTTTTTCATTCAACAGCAACATGTCCATATAATTGTATGTGAGCTAATTTTTCCAGTCAACTGCCTGACTTAATCAAAACTCACTACAAACTAATCACTTACTACTATCATCTGACTATTAAATGACCCCAGCTGTAAAGTAGGATTGCCCGTGAAATCTGTGACTATGGCCAAAATTAGACCCAGATATCATAACTAAAAACAAAACAATACTGCACTATGCAAATTAAAGACTAACCATATATTTAAAATACATAATTTATACTACAAACTAATCACACCTCTAAGACTATCCAATGACTACATCTGTACCTTTCGACTTACTCTCAGATAAATGCCCAACTCCAAGGGTCTCCTTTCCTTTTACTGACCCTAACTTACATCTCTATTCAGACACCACTATTAACCGCTATATACTCTATTCTAAGGATACATATTTTATAGAAATGCTAATCTTAAATAAATACATAATCTAATCTAAGTATATACATTTATAGAACTACTATAAATAAACATACAGGCTTAAAATAGGATGGATGCACCACATCTCTATCTGCCGCTAAAGATAGGCATCGTAATCACCAGAGAACAAAAGTATATAAAAACTACAAACTTCAATCAGGAAAACCCCTATCTGTTCTTAATATAATGACTAACCCTTACTTTACAGCTCTTGGGGCCGCGGTGGCCGAGTGGTTAAGATGTACCGACATATTACCACATGCCCTCCACCTCTGGGTCGCGAGTTCGAATCCCATGTGGGGCAGTTGCCAGGTACTGGCCGCTGGTCGGTGGTTTTTCTCCTGGTACTCCGGCTTTCCTCCACTAACAAACCTGGCACATCCTTAAATAACCCTGGCTGTTTATAGGACGTTAAACTAATCAAACTATACAGCTCATTAGTTAGGCTCTATAGATATACAACCACCGACCCCTTTATTTATACATACCAGCTCTTCTAAGCTGCCCTAATGGTCTCACGGCCATTGTTACATTATCGCGCTCTCAGACAGACCACAGCCCTTTTATAGTCTTATTATAAAATGGTTCTGTTTACAGCTGGAGTTGACCGTAACCGCAATCTGTATATTTACATTTCCACTTTGTCCCTGCTATATATCTTTGCCAACTTGGAAATCATTTACACTTAGTGTTAACCAAGACGGTTATCGCGCAAGAATGCATACACCGGAACATTGACTTCCGAAAGTAGTTTAAATGCGAATCAGATTTGGCCTATATTGTTTCTGTAGTTTTAATTCTTCAATTAAACAACTTGAATGTGATAATTATCTTAGAATATATTTCAGAAAATAAAATATTTGAGAAATACTGCATCAATGGAATAAAAAAGATAGTGTTATTGTGTAACCATATTTGCGTACTTTCTGAACTTTTCTCGCCCAATCAGAACCAGTTTTTTCCGGGATTCCATCAAGTGACCGGCTGTTACATCAATCGTTTAACGTTGAAAAAACGAAGTTTTTATTTTATTGGAAAGCTAAATTGAAAGAAAATTGTCGGTTGAAATGTAAATATAAGGAATAGTTTTTTTTCTTTCATACCTACACGTGTAACACTGGCTGGTCAGAACTGGGAAACGTAAGCAGAATTTGACCGTCGTATTAATATATGAGAACTTTTGGAAGGCCAATACACGCATTTAGACTGGTTTTCTTTGCCCGACTATTCACTTTAAGCCCTCTCTGCGTATCGTTGTTTATGCCAAGAAGCTAAAATGTTAGATAGTTGTTAGCGGCGAATGACGCAATACAAATAATGCCATTTTATGACCCCCATAGAAACTTTGGATCATCCAAAAGTGCTGCGAGTTCACGATTAAATGGTTTGTAAAATTGCTCTAATATTCGTCTTGTCTCGTTATACATGTCACCCATGTGTTTTACGGAAGGCCGTCGTGAATTAAAATGAGTGTTTCCTCTTCCTGAGTCAGCACCTATAATGAAATGTAGATATTTTAATACAATACGAATATCACATAGAGCACAATTATTTACATGTTTTTATTTTCATTAATTTGCCGCACGCTTTGAAATCGATCGATAATGCGGTATCGAGTTTCGAAGATTGACATAAGAACATAAAACATAAATCTAGTCAAATAAAATCAGTTTAACATTGACCTCTCTATAAAGGATCGAGGTATACATCTCTACAATTTAGTGTAGTTTATTATGTAAATGACCTCTGAATAAAGGACAGCAGCTACATCAACATTGTTGGTGTCATTTACTTAATAAATTTTTATAAAAGGTAGCTGTCTTTACTGGACAGATACATCAACCTTACTTGGTGCAATTTATGATATAAATGACCTCTGTATAAAGGACATATACACCAACATCATTCGGTGTTAATTACTATATAATTCAACTCTTTATTAAAAACACCTGTGCATAAAAAAGCAAATAAAGTGTGTTTGTGTGAGGGAATGTGTGTGTTGTAACATAAAAGAAATGGACTTATTTTAGTGTTTTTGTGCTTCCTATTAACATATATGGTCATTTAAAGACGGCCTTCAATATGTGAAATATTTTATGGTACATATAATCTAATTAAAGTACAGATCCATATAACCACTCCGTTCAAAAGAGGATCGGTGTCATGTTTGGATGACCTTTTATACCATCTGTACTTCAGATCGTATTTTAATCAGATTGTGGTACATAGTGTTGCTTGTGTGAATACCTATACTGCACACAAGATATAGTGAGTAAAGCCTAAAGGTCATAGGTCATCTTTATCATTTGCATCGAGTGACCTAACAAAAAAGTACTAGAATTTAAGTTCATGACCTTTCTCGTTAAAACACGTGACATTTTTTTTACTATGCAGCTAATAAAACCACAGTTAGTAGATGATACTTTATTTAAGCATTGAAGTCACTATTTTCAATTGCATCGGGGGTATGAAAAAAAAATTGTTTGCAAACTGTGTGAATCCGCGATCCATGCTACTTTATAAAATGAAAAACGTTTACATGTACGATTCCATTGATTTTTTCCAAGGGATTATTTTTGCTAAATCAATACGCAACGTAAATGTTTCTATTATGACGTCACGATAAAGTCGGATTTCCGCGCCATTTCCGGATTTTTTTTCATCGTGGAATTAAAAAAATGAATAAGCCAATCAGAAAGCCAGAAACAAAGAAAAAAAATTATTATTTTGAATTGAAAAAAGAGTGTAAATAGATACATTTACAGCCTTTGTGTATTATTATATTTGACAACAGCTTTTTAATACATTAAAGTATACATTGATATAATTACACAGTGTTTCCTCTGTATCGAATGTGTCGTCCTGAGTGGATGTCTGTAGGTTAAGATTTTTTGTTTGTTTGATTATTTTAATGTCCCTTTAACAGCCAGGGTTATGTAAGGACTGCCTCCCATGCATGCAGTGTGTAGCGTTTGTGTATTGTGTAGTGCGTGTTTTGGGAGACTGCGGTATGTTCGTGTCGTGTCTTCTTGAATAGTGGAACTGGTGCCCTTTCCACAGTGCTATATCACTGAAGCATGCCGCCGAAGACACCAAGTATGTTCGGTATACTCGTGTGTATCTTCCTGTAATAGTTAATCTCTTTATATTGATGGTGGAGCTGCAAATCACTTACGTAAACCAAGAAAGGTGAATATTTCCGATGCAACCAATGTTTGGTTCTTGGAATAGTCTTCTAATGTGGTGATGAAGAATTGTTTCCTTGGGAAAACTGTCATCCAGTCCTTAAGGAATACAGAATATAGGCTACTATACAGACCTAAATCTGTATAGGTTACCTGTCAACAAAACAAAATGTCATAGATAACGTCGTGACAAAACAAGCACGTCATAGATAACGTCATGACAAAACAAACACATCATAGATAACGTCATGACAAAACAAACATATCATAGATAACGTCATGACAAAACAAACATATCATAGATAACGTCATGACAAAACCAAAACGTCATAGATTACGTCGTGACAAAACAAGCACGTCATAGATAACGTCATGACAAAACAAACATATCATAGATAACGTCATGACAAAACCAAAACGTCATAGATTACGTCGTGACAAAACAAACACGTCATAGATAACGTCATGACAAAACAAGAACGTCATAGATTACGTCGTGGCAAAACAAAAACGTCATAGTTACCTTCATAACACAACAAACATCATTATATATATCAACAAATTTATATTTTAGTTGAACTGAAATAGAGGCTCTGTCCCTTTGATATGAATGCCTATGCGATATTAAATTTATCAAACGAGTTCAATAATCTGATATCCCACCAGCCGTAAGGCGAATGGGATATCGAGTTATCTTACGAGTTTGAAAAAAAATCATATTATATATTTATATATCATATCTCCTATGTTTATTTTCATACTCGCGTATCCTGAATAATTTGTATTATTATTTTTCTTGGTTTTTCCGCCAATCTCATTGGACGTCGGTACCCCACGTGACCCCCTATAAAACAATGATCGACTGATAAAAGTTGATTGAAAAAAGTTGATTGACCGATCTGTCTATAAATAGACAGGGATTTCCCCGATTCAGTGCATCAAAGCGTCGAAGTCATTTAAGCGTTTGAATGCGACATACATTATAAGGTTGATAAATTAAGCGTGTCTAAGATGCCGATTTAGTTGGTAACATATTTTCGTCAACCACAGCAAATGATCGATAGACGGGTTTGCCTCTCTGCCGGTAGTCTTGATGAGAAATGAAACTGCGTTGGAGCTACAAATACAAAGATGTAATTATGATAGACGTAAGGGCGGTGCTTTTATCTAGATTTATCGGACATTTAGAACTACGAAAACTAAAAACATGTAGAGCATGATAATGCATTCGCCATCTTCTAGGCCTACCGTACATGTATCTGGAAATCAGGATTAATAGGAAAACTGTATCTTAATCCTCGTATCATTAGTATGATCATTTTGATATTTACTCATTCAATTTCTGGTAATATATCCTGAAATTCAAATGCAGATGTACATGTATACACTAGATTGTTGTATATCTTTTTATTTATTGCTTGTAAAGAAAAACCAATTCAAATAATAAAACAATTGTAGCATTTTGAATTCGTTCGATGTATGTTTTTATTGACCAAAGAAAAATTATCAACCTCGGACTACGTCCTCGGTCGATAATTTTTCTTTGGTAAATAAAAACATGCATCGACCTCATCAAAATGCTATAATTGTATAATATTTGATCCACCATAAATAATAAACAACATTTTGAGAATTACAATACTTTCAATGCATAGGTTTTAAGTATGTACACTTCTGAGAAATCAAAATTGTCATGTATTGAAACAAATATGTATTTTTGTGCTCATTTTGTAGCTTTGGCCACCCAACGACAGGTTTTTTGGAGGGATTAAAGTCGTAATATCCTTATGAAATGATGGATATATATGGATGTTATTTCTCAGTGGTCTCCATTCAAAATATACTTGGTATGAGGAATAAGACATCTTTTGTTCACATTATATGCCACCCCTAACCCTTAATTTGAAGTTAGAAAAATGCACCATTTTCAGCCATTTTTGCCAAATATAACCTTTAATTATAAAAAGTTCTTGACAGGTATTAAACCTTTGTTAATATTGCATATCAACAGGAAAAAGGTTGCTATTTTGTCCCTTATATAAGGGAAAAAATGGTGGGTCAGTGTGCTTATATTTCTGGTCTATTTAAATCATTATTTTTCAATAATTTATAGTAAAAAGTACAAGTGTTCAAAGTCCCAAATGTATAATAACGTGACAAAAGTGTATTTTTTCACACATTAATGACCAATATTTAAAACACTAACCTAGTAAATATTTACAGCAAAATTCAAAAAAGTACATCGTTGTGCGAAGTGTTCAGTTCCCAAAATGGGATGTTACACAGGGGTAGTGGAGTATATAATATCCCAAGGAATTGGTATATGTATGTGCCACTGAATTAGCGTAGACCACTGTCCTATGATTCCATGTTTTTCAGAGGAATCGAGTGCTGATATATGAGGCAAAAAAGCCTAATAATATGGGTAGGTTTAGCAGAGTACCTTAAATCATGACTGCTAGATGACGATTGACAACTTACCTTGTAAGCGCAGTGACGTATACTATGCTTCGTTAGACAGTTATTAAATTTATCCACAGAGCGCCTAGTTTTTTTATGAAACTCCTCCTCCGACTTGCTTTTCTTCGGTAAGAAGAATAGGTAGTCAGAATATAGCCTATAAAAATAACAACAACCAGAGATAGGTAATTTTCATTGAGTGAAATGATCATTGTCATGGTATTAATCGCTTAAATACATTTCAAGGTATAAACACTGTACACATAATTATATAAACGTAT
Organism: Argopecten irradians; assembly: GCF_041381155.1. NCBI lineage: Eukaryota > Metazoa > Mollusca > Bivalvia > Pectinida > Pectinidae > Argopecten > Argopecten irradians. The sequence continues at coordinate 18,861,114 of NC_091149.1, read as the reverse complement.
ATGCTTAATAGCATCCTCCCGCGTTATATTTTGTGGATGTGAAATTAAGCTCTCGTTCACAGTGAAAAATGAATAAACTATAAAACCTAGAACCCTGACACTTGTCGAAGGGTTCCGCTTAATGTACCTTGCGATAAAAAGGTAATATCTTGACAATGAAAATGTACATGTGAAGATATGACTTGAAAATGATTGATGACGATAGTACAAGTTCTAAGTCTGACAATGGAAATGGAAAGACTGATCTTTCCCTGCCTTTTCAACTTTAAATTTCCAAATCCAAGACGGCTGCCTGTTCGTTCTTGTGGACTCATACCGATCAACAGGATTTCTAAGTATGACCAGTATTTTCACATCCGGGAGAAGGTGTCGTATGAAATGAGCGTTTATCAATCCTGGTTCCTCGTCCTTTTTATTCTCAGGGAACCCCCACCACCAAATGTGTTCCCACAATGTATCCGGAGTGCCTTCTCCTAGATACATGAAAACAAAATTTAATAACAAACAATGCATCGCTTTCAAACAATACATTTAATACACAATTCTTGGTACAATATTGTATTCTACTGATAACAAATTATGAATCTGGGCGATATCTTTGCTAAGATTAGTTTTTTTTATATATATGGTCCATCAGTAGCTGACATTGATGGGACGTCAACTGCAATCGTTGACATAATTAACCATGGAGAAAATGCATATAATTACCAGTAATGAAGGTCGATTTCTGTTCGTCGTTAGCATTTTGTATCACTGCGGCCGCTGTATCAAACTGGTCGACATATTCTGTAAATGTAGACGGTTTGTCCCCTGCAACGAATATAAGTTAGTCACTGTACGCTGTTTTTGAATAAATCAAATGTGCTCAATTAATATTTATACAATTCGTTAATCAGATTACAAAACTAGGTATCATGTGAAGCAGTAGGAAACAGTTTAAACTATAACAATAACAAAACAATCGATAACGTTTTTTGAATACATTATCGTCATATTAACAGCAAGGATAATGTTAGGACGGCCTCCCATTAATGCAGTGTCCTACATGTATGAAGTGTGTGTTAAGGACGATTGATGTATGTTCGTGTTGTCTTCTTGTATTGTGGAACTGTTGTCCTTTTCATAGCGTTATAAAACTGAAGCATGTTGACGAAGACACCAAGCAACACACACCACCCGGTCACATTATACTGACAACGGGCGAACCACTCGTCCTCGCTCCCTGTATGTTGAGGCTAGGTAGGAGCAGTAACTACCACTTTTATAGACGTTAGCGTGTCTCCGCCTAGGGACAAAACCCAAAGCCTGCTGCACAGGGGCGAGCGCTCAACAGTAGTTCAAAAGTGATGCAGTGTCAAAAGACATTAGAAAGAACAGGCTCATCATAAGTGTTGCAAGCAACACAGGTCCCCTACCGCCAATTACATTTTCTAATCTGTGGCAGATACATAATGTATAATTGCTTAGTTACGCTATCATTTTATGTTAAGTTTGAACAAATTTTGTTGTTGTGTTCTCAAGTTATCGTCCAAAAATTTTGTGAAAATTGAAAATCCAACGATGTTTTATCATTTTATCGTCTGGAAACTAATATTTTGTGGAAAAAAAACTCTTTTAATCAACAGTGACCTTTGCAGTTGACCCCCAAATTGAACGCCAAGCTGTATTTTCTCATATGCTACCATTGTATGAAGTTTGATTAAACTCTGTCGATCTTTTCTCAAGTTACTATATGGAAATCAAATCCGGACAGACAGACAGACTGGCGGGAACAAACGCTATAGTCCCCTCCGGTTTCACCGGTAGGGGACTAATAACAATGGGTACAACCTACGTCATCGGAAGTGATATCGGGCACACAAAAATAATGAAAAAACACCCGCTGTTAGATGAAAATGGGCTGAAATCATGACATAAAACAATGCATCTTCGAAACCCTATCGTGAGTCAAAGACAGTGTACTATTAGAGACTCTAGGAAGCTATTAAATATCGTCAAACTAACTCAGATAACGCAAAAAGTTACACCTCGCCACAATATTTTTCGACAGCAGGGATAATGGTCACATTTTATTCACCAAAACGTTTTTAATTGTAAATAAATTTTGCTGTCACAAAACTGTGCTGTATTCTAATATGTAATATAATGATTCCTAAAAGAAAATATTTCATTCATTATATCAAAATCCAAGACATAGACTGTAAGATGGTATACTTACATTCACAATACCCTTTAAACTGCGGATCTGTAATGCAAAATTATCAAATGTAGCTAACATCGGATTAATATTACATTTTTATTTCATCTATAAGTGAATTTCTTTAAAACTACACTTTTAATGTATATTAAGACACTGAGTGGTCAAGTTATACAATATATCAAAAAACGTTTAGTGTATGGTCCTCAGCATTTTCCTGTGATTCGGGCTTTTGAGATACCAAATCGACGTGAATAAAGTATGATTTATTTGCGATTCGTTCCACCTTCCCCTTTGCAGCAAGTTTTGTGACGTCACAAGGTGCGACAATTCGAAGCTAAATCATGTTTTACCAATGTCGTAAATGCATCTGGTAACCCCCGTATTACATGTATATATTGGGGATGTCTTGAATTTGTGGTCTCCATTACTTTACTACTATTGTCGTTTTATGATTAAACAAGCTTACAGCAAGTGTTCCAAGCAACACCAGTCCACTGCCGTCAATAACATTTTCTAATTAATGGTAATATGTTATTGCTGAGTGCTGCTATCATTGTGTGAAGTTTGAACAAATTTTGTTGATGTGATTTATCAAGTTTTCGTCCGGAAATTAAAGTTTGTGAAACAATCTTTTATTCAGAAGAGTGATTTTGTAGATGACCTTTTGACCCCAAATAAAATCACAAGCTGTGTTATCTCCTACGTTACAATTGTATGAAGTTTGAACAAATTCTGCTGATGTGTTCTCAACGTATTGTCCAAAAACTAACATTTACAATTAACCCCAAATTCAACACCAAGCTGTATTTTTTCATATGCTACGATTGTACGTAGATTGATCACAATCAATTAATTTGTTATCAACAAAAAGCTACCATCTGGAAACCAAATCCGGAAAGAGAGATGAAAAGACAGACGAGAACATATACTAAAGTGTTTCCCTCCCACATGTTTCACCGGCGGGCGATTAACAATGCATTACAATGCTTACACTGACATTGGTGATTTCTGTTGAAAAATTGGGGCTCTTTGAGCATGGCTTTTTTAATATCCGGATGGCTCGCAATGCGGTGGTATAGGTCGGTAGTTCCACATTTACGCTGACCCACTAACATAAAATATGGGAGGCAGCGAAGCAAACGAATATTCTTCGTCCTTCTTTTCCTATCCGAACATAGTCTTTTTCTCGTTGCGTTAGACTGCTTGCACAATATATCCATCCAATGCTGTCTTCGGTCATGATAACCATCATCGCCATACCAACATGGATTTTTAAACTCAGGAAGATATACGGGTGGTTTCTGCATAACATAAAGTTGACAAAGTAAAACTAGGGTATATACATTAGTGAAGTTGGTAAATTATGTTTTATTGCTTTTTACTGCCAAACACTGCCAGTTTCAACTTGATACCGTTCTTTTTTCTTTTATCTTGTTAGATAATTTGTTGTTACATTTTGCCTATATATTTGTGATCATGATATGTAACTATTCATAGTCTTTAGAAAATAATACAATTTTATGACATCAAACATTATTCTGATACCTTTTTGAATCAAAAAGGGAACCCTGTCTTTCACCTCTACTGGCCAAATTTAGTTTGGCCACAGCACATGCCCCTGGAACCTTTTGAATTTTTTAAACGTATTTCAAGGGTTTGCATTTATGTTGCCACAAATAACATTTAATTTTAATAAAATTGCTTCATGGGTAAATTTTCATTGTTCGTGGAAGAGATCCTTTTGAATCCCAATCATATAACAATGCTAAGTTTCAGAAAAGTGGTTTATATGAAAGTCGACATATTGACCTCTTTTGGCTCTTCACCTCAGGCCCCTTTGGGTCAGCCCCATCATTTGCACCATTTTGAATCCCCATCCTACATGGTTGCTACCATTGCATTATGAGTGATAGCCTATGCTTAGTTTAATAGAAGAAGTCGTTTATATGAAAATAACTAAATTGACCCTTCTAGCCCCGCCCCTCAGGCAACCGGTAGTCAACCCCATTGATTGTACAACTTTGAATTCCCACCCTATTAAGATGATACTATGACATTGTGAGTGCGTGCTGCAATATTGTAGCTCAGAAGACTTTTAGATAGATAATGGTGTCGTTATTAGAGCAACAATTGGTGCCTATTATTGCTTATGGAGCAATGAAATGTCTGTGGAAATCATTATTAAAACGTCTGTTGTCATTTTATCTTACTTGCTTGATATCACTTAACTACTAGGCAATAAAACTGAACCTTATAAAATATCAAATTCCTAGCGAGACATTATTTTTTCACATAAATATGAAGGAAAATTATACGGCAAGTCTACAAATTTTGAATTTGATGTCTTATGAGTGGTAAAGTAGATGTTAAATATGATAATTATTCTTTTCTTGGACAAAAGTAATATATAAATGCATGTATACGCTTAAAATAAGTGATTTTCTGAAGCAGTACTCAGCTACGATATATAAGGACCATTTCGTACCCGGCCGAAAGGTACAATAGGCCGGGTACGTATATTCCTTCTATGAAAATGCTTTTCCATGCTTGATTTCAGAGAAATCGTTTATATGAAAATAGACAAATTGACCCTGTTTGGCTACGTGCCCAGGGTTCAGCCCGACCAGATGTACAATATTTAGTCAGTACCTCGTAAGGATGCTACCAGTCAAATTTTGTTTAATTCCGAGCAGCGGTTATGGAGAAGAAATCGATAGTGGATGGATGGACGGACGGATGCCACGGTATCGTAAAAGCTCACTTTTCAGTCCAGGTGAGCTAAAAGTATAAAACCTTAAGTAACTTACCCTTTTCAAAAGCTTAAACGGACCATATCTTCTAATCCATTTATCTTCAATGCGTTTTGTGTTGTTCCATTGTAGAACTCTCATAGATCCAAAGTCATTCGTTTTATAATTTTTTCGATAAAAGTGTAATCCTTTAAAGTCGTTGCCAGAGTTGATAAAGGATATGTTGTAGACAAAAATCCCTAATACATAAATCGCAATCAGCGTGCCAAACGTAACACATGATTGCTTGATACTTAGAGTACGCAGCATCTTGTTTAGGGGTCACCGTTTCAAAAACTTAGTAGGACTGCAGACTGGTTATAACTTTCCTGTCCTCATCACCCTGTAAGATAAATAACACATTTCAGTAAAAGAAATTTCAATTGATGTTAAATGTCTAAACCGTTGTTTACCTTATCGGTTTGAGTAACTCGATCAAAAGGCACTAACTACCGGGACAGTTGCGATGTACATATTTCTGATACATGTATTAGTTAAAATTGAAAGAAAGATCTTTTATCTTCTTTTTAGGTCACCTGAGACGATGCCCATGGGTGGTTGGAGCGGCCAACAATGGTAAAATTAACTAAAATTTCTAAAGTATTCTTCTCCTCTCACAGATGTGAACGACTCAAACACTCTTTATAGATAGAAAGGTCTGAAGGTCCTTTACAAAAAATCATATGACCCTGGTGTCCATCGTTATCCCCTGAAGAGGGGGATAAGTTTACAATAGTTTATATAGGGAAAATACTTTTTTGAACATTATTTGGTAATTTGTTATAGGAAATGAGTCAAATGTTTTTAGAATTATCAGTATGAAATGGCCATTGAATCCTATTAACAAATTTTCCATGACTGACCCTTAGGGGCCTGAGGAGCGGGGTCAAAAGGTGTCAAATAGGCTAAAACTTCAAAAATATTCTTCTGTAATTCTGGAAATTGTTCAATCAAATATTTTTTACAAATGGAAAGTCTTAAGGTCCTTTACAAAAATTGTGAATCATATGACCTCGGATTTCACGTATCCCCCTGTGGGAGGGGGTCAAGTTTACTTAAGTTTATATAGGAGAAACACATTTATGAGCATAGTTTGCATATTTTTTGTAGGAAATATGTTTAATATGATTAGAATTACATGTATTAGTCTGAGATACATGTATTGCATTTTAACATCCATATCGGTCCTCTCTGACCCCTAGGGGACCAAAGGGACGGGCTAAATTGGGTCAAAATGACTAAAATTTCATAAGTTCTTGTTCTCAGGTTAAATGGAAGCAAATACTCTTCGTAGATTAAAAAATCAAAAAAAGTCCGACTTCAAGGACTAGTGTTTATATGCCTTTGTTTCATTCTACATCTATATCGAGCTCAGGTGACCATTGAGGCCAATGGGCCTCTTGTTAAACTTCAACTATGAAATTTCAAGATGGATATCTGTAGCATTGTATAAATCTAGGGTTTATATAGAGCTCATACATACGCAATTTGAGAATGAGCTCTTCGGTACTTTCTGAGAACTTCATCTATCAAAATCCAAGATAGCGGTCGGTCGACCATTTTATTGACCGGTTCCAAAATGCAATATCCACAATTACGGCCCTAGCGGAACCAACATATCAAAGTTGAGAAATATTTCTCAGAACTTTCTGAGAAATAGAGGACATAATGACGAAAGGCGACTGGACCAATACAACAATCAAATAGGTTAATAATTACTTACTTTTCCTGCGGCTAACGCATTGTTTGGTTAAGTGAATAAACATCCTAATAACAGCCAGGGTTATTTAAGGATTTGTGTTGCGGTGTGTGAATGCTTGGATGTTTCGGGATACTGCGGTACACTCATATTCGTGTTGTTGCCTTGTAATAGTGTAACTCATCCCTAAACACAATCATATTAAAATACAAATCATTATCATCTTATCAAACGTAGTAATAATAATGATTTGTATATTAATCAGATTGCCCAGGACATTTATACACATATGGTTATGATGATGATGATTCCGATGTTGTTTAAGCGTCACACGATACTTTGATATAGATTACATTAACAGAAAAAGTGATATGCAGTTTTAAATGATTGTCTACATTCACACATTCTGTGTTTGAAAAGGTGAACCATGAATCGGTCACAATTTAGATTACTTGCATTAATTCCTTTCTGGTAATCAATCTGATTAAAAATATAGGACCATATGACAACTCCGTTTAATAGAGGATCTGACAACATCACATAACGGGTCATGATCGGATTATTATTAAAGCACTTGTACATCAGATTAAATGCATTCCTTTTCTACACAATGCAGATCAACAGAAAACGCTATTTCGTCCCAGTACACATCGACATAAAGCTTTATTGTGGTTTTTGGGCGAGATGACTACGTGCGTAAAAAATAATTCTGGCAACCTTTTGCAACTGTTTCGTCCCCTAACAAGATTTTGACAGTAGTGATAATAAGAATATCTAGTTTGATCAGATTGGTGGGTAACTGAACTCGCACATTTGAGAAGGGAGTGGTACAACTTTGACTTTAGTTCGAACCCAAAAGTTAATGTAGATGTGTCGGGAAACGTTATGTGGTTACAGTATAAAGTAATCGATAATACAAGTTAATCTTTTGTGTAAATATCTGATAAAAGTGATTACACTGTTGAGCATGACTTGAATTCTTATGTGGTTACAGTATAAAGTAATCGATAGTACAAGAACTAATCTTTGTGCAAATATCTGATAAAAGTAATTACACTGTTGAGCATGACTTGAATTCTTATGTGGTTACAGTATAAAGTAATCGATAGTACAATAACTAATCTTTTGTGTAAATATCTGATAAAAGTAATTACACTGTTGAGCATGACATGAATTCTTATGTGGTTATAGTATAAAGTAATCGATAATACAATAACTTATCTTTTGTGTAAATATCTGATAAAAGTGATTACACTGTTGAGCATGACATGAATTCTTATGTGGTTACAGTATAAAGTAATCGATAATACAATAACTAATCTTTTGTGTAAATATCTGATAAAAGTAATTACACTGTTGAGCATGACTTGAATTCTTATGTGGTTACAGTATAAAGTAATCGATAATACAATAACTAATCTTTTGTGTAAATATCTGATAAAAGTGATTACACTGTTGAGCATGACATGAATTCTTATGTGGTTACAGTATAAAGTAATCGATAATACAATAACTAATCTTTTGTGTAAATATCTGATAAAAGTGATTACACTGTTGAGCATGACTTGAATTCTTATGTGGTTACAGTATAAAGTAATCGATAGTACAATAACTTATCTTTGGTGTAAATATCTGATAAAAGTGATTACACTGTTGAGCATGACTTGAATTCTTATGTGGTTACAGTATAAAGTAATCGATAGTACAATAACTAATCTTTTGTGTAAATATCTGATAAAAGTAATTACACTGTTGAGCATGACTTGAATTCTTATGTGGTTACAGTATAAAGTAATCGATAGTACAATAACTAATCTTTTGTGTAAATATCTGATAAAAGTAATTACACTGTTGAGCATGACTTGAATTCTTATGTGGTTACAGTATAAAGTAATCGATAGTACAATAACTAATCTTTGGTGTAAATATCTGATAAAAGTGATTACATGTTGAGCATGACATGAATTCTTATCTGGTTACAGTATAAAGTAATCGATAGTACAATAACTTATCTTTTGTGCAAATATCTGATAAAAGTGATTACACTGTTGAGCATGACACGAATTCTTATGTGGTTACAGTATAAAGTAATCGATAGTACAATAACTAATCTTTTGTGTAAATATCTGATAAAAGTGATTACACTGTTGAGCATGACTTGAATTCTTATGTGGTTACAGTATAAAGTAATCGATAGTACAATAACTAATCTTTTGTGTAAATATCTGATAAAAGTAATTACACTGTTGAGCATGACTTGAATTCTTATGTGGTTACAGTATAAAGTAATCGATAGTACAAGAACTAATCTTTGTGCAAATATCTGATAAAAGTGATTACACTGTTGAGCATGACTTGAATTCTTATGAGTAGATTCCTCGTCTAGTATAGGTTGTCGAATCTGGAGGCCATGTTGTAAACAAGTTGTCGTCTGCAGCTTCAAACTTAAGCGCTTTGTGTTTTTTCGTTGGAAAAGGGATACAGTCAGAGCGGTTCCGAATGAAGTACTCCCAATGCGTTATCCAATCAAATTCATGATTTAGCAAAAGTCCGCGAAAATTTGAATGCATGTAAATAGCTCATTTCCAGGTAAATAGTTCGAATGACTATTTACCCGGCAAATAGCGGTTTTAAACGACTGGATTACGATTGGATTTGAATAGCATTTCTATTTTCTACTCTTTATATAATGAAAAGGAAGCAAAGGTATAATAACACATAATATGTAGATCCCATTTAGCATTTTAGCATTAGGATTTTGGTATTAATTAAAACAATATACCAATTGAAGTTGCTGATATTGGAGTGCTACGAGTAAGTTCATTAATGAAGTTAAAAAGATTTAAGATTAATATTGCTTTTACAGTAGTCTACCAAGATGGGAGTATTGTTGTAGATGTTAATATTAATGTCACCAGTAATCACTATTATATCAATGTTAGTATAATTGCTATTATATCAATGTAAGTATAATTACTATTATATCAATGTACGTATAATTACTATTATATCAATGTACGTATAATTACTAGTATATCAATGCAAGTATAATTACTATTATATCAATGTAAGTATAATTACTAGTATATCAATGCAAGTATAATTACTATTATATCAATGTAAGTATAATTACTAGTATATCAATGCAAGTATAATTACTATTATATCAATGTAAGTATAATTACTATTATATCAATGTAAGTATAATTACTATTATATCAATGTTAGTATAATTGCTATTATATCAATGTACGTATAATTACTACTAAATCAATGTAAGTATAATTACTATTATATCAATGTTTGTAATGTTAGTATAATTACTATTATAGCAATGATAGTATAATTACTAGTATATCAACGTTAGTATAATTACTATTATAACAATTTAAGTAAAATTACTATTATATCAATGTACGTATAATTACTATTATATCAATATACGTATAATTACTATTATAACAATTTAAGTATAATTACTATTATATCAATGTACGTATAATTACTATTATATCAATGTTAGTATAATTGTTATTATATCAATGTTAGTATAATTACTATTATATCAACGTAAGTATAATTACTATTATATCAATGTACGTACAATTACTATTATATCAATATACGTATAATTACTATTATACCAATGTTAGTATAATTACTAGTATATCAATTGTTTTTTGTTTGTTTGTTTGATTAATTAACGTCCTATTAACAGCTATGGTCATGTAAGGATGGCCTCCCATGTATGCGGTGTGTTGCGTGTATGTTGTGTGAGGTACGTGTTTTGGGAGACTGCGTTATATTCGTGTTGTGTCCTCTTGTATAGTGGAACTGTTGCCCTTTTTATAGTGCTATATCACTGAAGCATGCCGCCGAAGACACCAAGCAACACACCCCACCTGGTCACATTATAATGACAAAGGGCGAACCAGGCGTCCCACTGCCTGATATGCTGAGCGCTAAGCGAGAGCAGAAACTACCACTTTTTATAGACTTTGGTGTGTCTCGGCCAGGGGACAGAACCCAGAGCCTTCCTCACAGGGGCGAACGCTCAACTCAAGGCCAAAAGTGAGGCGGTGCCAAGGGAGGCATTAGGAAAGATAAAGTCAGTTAGGAAGAAGAGAAAAGATAAGATCCTAAATTTAGTCGCCTTTTACGATCATGCAATAGGGGCAGCAGGTACAATTCTAACGCCCTACCTGCAGGGCAATATAAGTATAATTACTATTATATCAATGTAAGTATAATTACTATTATATCAATGTAAGTATAATTACTATTATATCAATGAAAGTATAATTACTATTATATCAATGTAAGTATAATTACTATTATATCAATGAAAGTATAATTACTATTATATCAATGTAAGTATAATGACTATTATATCAATATAAGTATAATTACTATCATATCAATGTAAGTATAATTACTATTATATCAATGAAAGTATAATTACTATTATATCAATGTAAGTATAATTACTATTATATCAATGAAAGTATAATTACTATTATATCAATGTAAGTATAATGACTATTATATCAATATAAAGTATAATTACTATTATATCAATGTAAGTATAATTACTATCATATCAATGAAAGTATAATTACTATTATATCAATGTAAGTATAATTACTATTATATCAATTTAAGGATAATTACTATTATATCAATGTAAGTATAATTACTATTATATCAATGAAAGTATAATTACTATTATATCAATGTAAGTATAATTACTAGTATATCAATGTAAGTATAATTACTATTATATCAATGTTAGTATAATTACTATTATATCAGTGTTAGTATGATTACTTTGATATCAATGTAAGTATAATTACTATTATATCAATGTACGTATAATTACTATTATATCAATGTAAATATAATTACTATCATATCAATGTCAGTATAATTACTATTATATCAATGTAAGTATAATTACTATTATATCAATAATTACTATTATATCAATGTTAGTATAATTACTAGTATATCAATGTTAGTATGATAACTTTGATATCAATGTAAGTATAATTACTATTATATCAATGTACGTATAATTACTATTATATAAATGTAAGTATAATTACTATTATATCAATGTTAGTATAATTACTAGTATATCAATGTTAGTATGATAACTTTGATATCAATGTACGTATAATTACTATTATATCAATGTACGTATAATTACTATTATATCAATGTAAGTATAACTACTATTATATCAATGTACGTATATTTACTATTATATCAATGTCAGTATAATTACTATTATATCAATGTAAGAATAATTACTATTATATCAATAATTACTATTATATCAATGTTAGTATAATTACTAGTATATCAATGTACGTATAATTACTATTATATCAATGTTAGTATAATTACTATTATATCAATGCACGTATAATTTCTATTATATCAATGTTAGTATAATTGTTATTATATCAATGTAAGTATAATTACTATTATATCAATGTGTAAGTATAATTACTATTATATCAATGTAAGTATAATTACTAGTATATCAATGCAAGTATAATTACTATTATATCAATGTTAGTATAATTACTAGTATATCAATTTAAGTATAATTACTATGACCTGGATGTGAAGTACGCACCAGGAAAGTTATTGCATGTGGCCAACGCGCTAAGTTGTGCTCATCTCAAAGAGGAAGCCTCAGATTTGGAGGAGGAATTTGAAGTACATCTCGTCCTAGCAGTATCGGACAGTAAAATGCAGGAAATCAGTCGCGAAACAGAAAACGACAATGTACTTAGGTCTGTAAAATCGACAATCCTAAAAGGATGGCCGAACAATCTTTCCGAAATGTCAAGTGAAATACCTTCAGAATTGTGGAACGTCCGTGATGAACTCACCATCCAAAATGGTGTTATTATCAAGGGTGACCGACCTTTGATTCCCGTGTCGATGAGAGGCAAAATGTTTGAATAAAATCCACGAGTCGCACCTAGGTATATAGAGAAGTGTTGCAGAGAGCCAGAGATGTCATATTTTGGCCAGGCATGTCGTCAGATATAGAGAACGTTGTGTCAAAGTGTGCGTTTTTTCAAGAAAATCGTATGTCAAACGCCAAAGAGCCGTTAATGTCACATGAAGTACCAGAGCGCCCATGGTCGAAAGTTGGAACTGATCTATTTTACATACATGGGAAGTCTTACCTTCGCCTAGTTGACTATTATTCAGAATTCATCGAAGTCACAAAGTTGTCGGATACGCGGAGTGAAACAGTTATCACTCACTGCAAATCTCAGTTTGCTAGACAAGGCATACCGGACAAATTAATATCGGATAATGGACCGCAGTATGCGTGTGCGGAGTTTCGTCAGTTTGCAAACATGTATGGGTTTGAACACCGAACCTCGAGCCCAACATTCCCACAGTCAAATGGAATGGCCGAGAAGTCAGTACAGACAGTGAAACGTCTGCTGAAAAAAGCAGTACAAAGTGGGCAAGATCCGTATCTCTCACTTTTAGATCTGAGAAATACACCAAGGTCATCGTCAATAGGATCTCTCCCGCCCCAACGGTTATATGAAAGGAGAACGCGAACCTTACTTCCAACATCTACAAGTCTGTTACAACCGAAAGTGGAAACAAAATTGAAGGAAAATGAAACGTCAAGAACAAAAGTTCTATCATGACCGAGGTTGTTATGAATTACCTTGGACAAGGGAGATAACGTCAGGATTCGTCAAGGACGTAACTGGCAGTCAGGTCGCGTTGTAGGATTCGACAAAAATCCTCAATCTGTGATGGTGCATTCGAACGGGAGAACATACCAAAGGAATCGGAAACACTTATTGAAGTCGCGCGAGATATTCACCTACAATGACTTGTCACGTCCAGTGGAGCAATCAGATTTTGATTATATGGATCCCATGAACAGTGACACTGGTAAAGGTGGAAACGATCATATTCCAGTGAATCCACCAATACATTGCGCGAATGAACAGAGTCAGATTCCAACGCGGAACCCAACTGTAGCGCGACCAGTACCGCGAACATCGAGAGGACGCGAAATCAAGGAACCAGCAAGGTTTAAAGACTATCTTAAGACCTAAAACTGTCACTGTCATTGCTCGTGTATGCTACCAGGAACACTTTACCGTCATACCATGGTGTTTGTAAATGAAGTTTATTTTGTGTTTGTAAAGACTGTTAAGAAATCATTTGTAGAAAAATTATTAGACTTTTAGCAAGTGATATGGCCATTATTCAGAAATTCAGTATGCAATTCCAATTACCTAGTCAATTATCACAATTTCTAGTCATATCTTGATGAAATTATCATTGTCAGTGAAATAATAAACAAACAGGTTGTAATTTAAACAAAGTTCATTATTAATCTTGATAAAAATGGGAGATGTAATAATAAGTTTACCTTACACTATCATAACTACGGAACCCGAAATAGGTGTGTATCTAAACTACGCATACTCTCATGTACTCTTATCTGTGTATTACGTCATGATTCTATGTGTCTGAGCCTCGTTCTGAATAAAACACATGTTGACCGCACACCATAACGTTTAATGATTTGACAGAAGTATTTTTCTTATTTGTGCTAACGGTAAGTTTAGCGTAATTGATGTTTACCATAACATAAATTAATATTAATTTAAACCAAATTAGAACATCATGCTTTCTATTAGATCAACTTAAATTCTGTCTTTAATTGTGTTTGATGTAATATTAAAATGTTACTTAAGCTCTGGAGAAATATCCGCCATGATGGAATACGCCGGTTATGCTTGTTTTGCCAGATCGCCCAGTCGTCGCCCGGTCACGTGACCGGCGTACGCCGGTAGCCGCTTTTCAGATCGCAATCGAGCAGAGGTTATATCGTGGCAAGGCCATGTGATACAGCTAGCATAGTAGAAATAATGAGACTTGGGCCCCCCCACAGGTTTTACGACGCGCAGTTGACTCCTAGGAGCGAGTGGAACCAATCAGAGAGCTTGTATCAAGTGGAGACGAGAGACAAAAAAATGGCCGAGATCGGTGATCAACTGTTCTGCATGACAAGAAATCGGAGCGTGGGTGATCGCTAAGGGATACCAATGTGCAATTTTTTATAAGTAAGTGAGTTTTATATTGAGGATCTGCACTTCAGGGATGCATTTGAGATGAATGGAGCGTGGGGTATGCATTCGATGAATGAGGGCGTGGGGGATCGCTAAGGGATACCAATGTGGCAATTTTTTATAAGTAATATGAGTTTATATTGAGGATCTGCACTTCAGGGATGCATTCGATGAATGGATGGCGATTTTTATTCGGTCTGTGCTCATTATGGAATCGTGACCTGGGTATGTAGCGTGTACTTTTCTGACTAAACGATTTTTTACACGAAATCATCGTAAATTCCCACTTTCCATATGAAATAAAAAAATTCGCCCATAAATCCCATCATATTATATACCATAGTGACCAGTAAGGAATTGTCTTCAATGTACGCTAAAAAATATTCATATCGGATGATTTTAGTAGTTCGTTCAGAGCATTTTTAAAATTAATTACCCCATTTTCTGGAAATGGGATACAGGGCTAAGTAAACAACCTTTCAGTATTTTTAGTAATTTTTTTTTTTTTTGCGCGTCCCGTAAACCTGTGGACTGGGCAAGGCATTGGTATGACTATAAAACGTTAACCATGACCTGGCGGGGTGTATAAGCATTACATTTTATAAACAGCTAGCTATTCGCGTGGATGAATCGGACGTACGGCATTTGTTATCATCAACAGAGTGAACCGCTCCTAAACTAGTGACTACGGTATGTATATAATGTGCAAATAAAATATGTTTAAATCAATAGGACGTTAGTCTAATCAAACAAATAATGAAAAGCAGTGGCATCTATGAATATAAGTATATTATCATAGGTTTCAATATGAGGCCGCCCAGTTGTTCACGCCCTGTTCGCATTATGTCGATGTGACTGGAGTTGTTCGACTGGAATTATTTGGCTGCGACTGAGAGTAATTTTTGTATAATACAAATTATTAGAAAATGAAGTTTTAAAGACAAGCAAACTATTTCGGTAAATATGTAATCAAGAGCCAAGTTATACAGAAAACAGCTAGTAATTTACTTACCTCAATTTCCCACGAGCATTTAGATAAATCCCGAACGCTTTTCACTCCTTTGTCGATATGAAAAGACGTTCTTCCATAAATCAGAGTAGTCTCCGGTTTCGCATGAAGTGTTTCCATTATCTGTACATAAAATTTCTTACAACAGTGTAAAGGCAATTCCCTTCTGTGTCATGGCACGGAGAGGGGAGGATTTCCCTAACATGCTATGCATGTGATTCTCCTCTCACAGTGGAACATATTTAAGTGCATTGTACTGTTTTTAAACACATAGATAAATAGTATGGAGACATGAACACTTTATTCAATGTCGCGAGACATAATAATATTTGCAGATATCTCAAAAAGATGGGCATTTTTAACAAAGATACACATTTTTAAACAGTAAGTAAATTCAAATATATTAATTTTGCAGGAACACTAAAAAATCATTCTGATTTCGGAACAGTTGGAATTATGAAGATACTTTCACTGCGTTGTTTCGGTTTGGTGAATATTATGTAGTTTCTGTAAAAATATGAGGAGACAGCCGTTTAAGTTTACTATTGTCTTTATTATGTCCCGGAGAGAAGTCATCATACAATATATAAATCATTACCGGACATCATAGTTATAGATTAAAATGGACACGGACAATTGACTTAATAGAGATTTAATGTCAGTTACAAACAATGGACAAGGACATGGTAACAATTACTTAACCATTTACTAATTGTAGAATGAAAAACAAATTATCATTTTTGAGCTAAAAATCCGATTTTTTCATTTCCTACATAGAAATCACTACATATATTGAATTATGTGGTCCCGATATGAATTTGTGGTTCTATTATGATCATTTTGATACCTCATTTGTCTACTTCGGTTGAAAAATGTTAATGTTATGACTATTTTTCAATTGTTAGTGAAATTCGAGATGGCGTCCATCTTGATGACGTCATAACCGGAGCTTATACAATGTTAACATTGGTTTTTTTTGTTGGTGTTGTTTTTACTGATTGATAAGAGGTCAAATAATTGATTAGAAATAATAGTTTGCTGTTCGCAAACATTTTTGCTGTGTCAAGCCAAATATGAAAAATTTGCTAAAAAAAATACCATTTCTGAGCTTAAAATCCTATTTTTTCATTTCCTGCGTAAACCAAACTACATATATTGGATTATATGGTCCTGATATGTATTTGTTGTTCTATTGTGGTCATTTTGATGCCTCATTTGTCTCCTTCGGTTGAAAAATGTCAATGTTATGACTATTTTTCAATCTTTAGTGAAATTCGAGATGGCGGTCATCTTGATGACGTCATAACCGGAATTTCATCCCAGTTTATACAATGTTACCTCTCGATTTCGTTATCAGTGGGTCATAAGGCTTCAGAAAAACATTGGTTCGTTAAGTTGTGGGGGTTGGGGGGTGCACGTGGACCCCCCTAGATCCCGGCCTATTGGGGTTTTGTTGATGTTATCACTTACACGTTTTCTAGTTTTTAAAAATCTTCCTTCTTATTATACATTTTAATAAAACTGCTGCATCACTCATGTCACTGCATCGTGTACATTGATCGTATCACTGCCTAAGAGGGAATGTGGCGATTTGTTAAGTCGTCAAATGCATTTTGACAAGTTATATACCGGATTTAGCATATCTATGAATACAATCCCAACACTTTGTGCAATTTATTTGAAATGGAACAGCCACTGTTTACCTGTGTTTATGACCATAAGGACTTCGTTGTACCTGAGAAATCCTTGGCATGATTTTTTATCAATTAAAGTAAGAATATTTCGTAATTAGAATTTTTTAAATTATATATTGTAGTTTATTTCTGACGGTAGTAAGTAACATCATTTTTCATTTTAGGACTAAGGTTGAATTAAGATATGCTTTCACGTTTTCATAATATTGACATACAATGTATACATCGTTGTTTGAATGCTGTTAGATCTGGCCGCCACTGAGACGCGCAGTGTTGCGCGTTAATAACCACATATAAAACAGAACTAGTTTATACAAAAGTGGCGGCTTCATTTCACATCAATCACACAAAATGTTGAGATTTCATTTATAGATATAGTCCAGGGCTATACAGTCATGTCGCCTGAGGCTGTATCGGATGGCTATCAATGCAATAACGCCTTGTGACATCACGGCGTCAACAAGATCTCTATTTCCTCGGTAAAATTTTAACACTTTTTTTCACAAATACGTCAGGTTTTACTATAAAAAATGCAAACAACGGAATTTGTGTTTAAATATCACGTAATTTTTCATGTATGGAAAATTGACTTCCAGTCGTGGATTTCTTCTAATTTATTTCAAAATGGCCGGATTTTATAGCTGTAAAATTGCACTAAAACGTCGAGGTATGAAAGAAAAAATCTCTTTCATAAGTGGATATGAAGGATAGGGATATTCTACCCTCGGCAAGCGTCGGGTAGAATATCCCTATCCTTCATATCTACGTATGAAAGAGTCTTATAATATCCCATCTTATGCAGTGATCCTTTCAATGCACATGTATGTTCCACAAAAAGTTATATAATTTGCACTCCATCTATGTTGCATTTGTTGAATGTTGTAAATACTTTTCTCTACACAGTGTATTTTGTAAACAGACTAATAATAAAGTTTTGAAAGTCCAGAGACACGACAGGTAGTGATCCATTCAGTTGATTGTATTACATCAATTCAATTAGAATTAATTTGAACAATCTTTTTAAACTATTTTTTTAAGTGACAACATCAATTAAACCAAGAGTATGGACACTATCTAGACCCACTAGGTGGGTAAATCGACAGAGAGTTTGTCGGTCACAGTTTACGCGTCGAAGTCCAGATGAGTAGAACTATTGTAGAATGAAAAACAATGAATTAACTGCATGTACAGTGAAATTTATCCAACATAAGTTAAGGTCTTGTTAAATTGGGGCTTTACAATAATTCAAAGGTCAAGGCTTTAGCTTTGAACAAAGGAGAATAATCAATATATTTAAATGTGGGAAAGTATATGTGGTAGAGTTCACTTGCAGTGAGAGGTATTGTTAATGCCTCAGTCTTCAGCAAAGTAACAAAATGAGAATTGTAAATATCTTGAATTACACAAAACAGAATCATTTTCTAGTTTTTGACCCATTAACAGGATAAATGTTTACGATATATGCTTGTTTATAATTTGAAATAAATTACTTTGGAATGTGCTTACTTCTGAATTAACAAAATGTTTCAAGCTCATAATAAAAAAAAAATTTTAAAAATAAAAAAATGGGTTTAGTTTAAATAGGATTGCAATTTCCTGAGACTATACATAATAGTAAAAGTATATATTAATGCATATTGACTAATGTTACAAACATTATAAAATAATGCACATGTTTTAGATACAATAACATAGAAAAATTCTCACTCGTAATAATATGAGGAGACAGCCGATTAAGTTTACTGTTGTCTTTATTATGTCCCAGAGAGAAGTGATGAATTTGGGCACTAGAGATAATTTAAAGTGACTGTCCGCGAAAAGACGAGAATTTGATTGGATGATAAAATTTAACTCAAAATACAAATACCAATGCCGAAACTTTGATAGGACAAACGTAAGATTGGGTTTTACGCGTGAATATTTCAACTCAACCCGTCACTAATACTGTTACGTCATGCTAATGGATTTGACCGGGACTAATTGCAAGTGCTCACCTTGTCTTAATTCTCGGACAATAAAATTGTTCGCGGTGTCAGAACTGACCTGAAGAATAAATGCTGTTTGAGCTTTTGAGTAAATAGTATATGTACAGTTTTCTGTTAAGGATTATGTACTCAAGAAAATATGTTAGTCTTGAAAGCCTAGCTTAATTAGACTGACCAAATCCAAAATAGTTTTATACTCAAGGTGGTGACATTTCCCATAAGGTTAAGATATCAGGTTCTGAAGACAGCAATTACAAAAATGTAAAAGTTTGGTAAATGAATATATATATATATATCACAACATATTTAAGGTAAATAAAGGTTCATAAGAAAAATAAAGAAATGAAATAAAATGCAAATTTTCATTACGAAAATACCTCGAACAATATGTTTAGGAATTTCCTTTTACGGATGGAAATCCCTTTTGTTGTTCTATTTTTTACATAAAATTAGGTCAAACAAAGGTCAAAAATAAACTTTACCATATAAATGTTTTAAGGGGCGCATAAGAAAGACTATGCTATCAGGCACATAAAATGACCAATTTCAAGGTCATATGATTCAAAATGGCGGAAATATAGGACATGAAAAATCGAAATTTAGTTTATATTTGTTCTTGCGGCAGGCGTTTCAGCGTCTTTAAACCTGTATGTACAGTGTTGATTTTTCATACCTATGATGTATAAACTTTTGTCTTCAAAAGTTATGGATTTTAAAGCGGCTATGTAGCAAAATGGCAGATATATAGCTCTCCAAATATGGCAATTTGTCCCATTTCCTTATTTTTTTCCGTAATTTGTGAGCTCGTATGGCCTTTTTCATTTAATCTAGGGTGTTGATTTTTTTTTAAATGTAGACATTGACATATTGTCTGTACAGTGTTTTAATTTCAAAGTCATAAATTTGAAAATGTTTGAAATATAGCCCTCCGAATATGGCGTTTCGTTCATTTTTAACGTACATTTTACCGTAATTTATGAGATTTCCAAGAGAAATGTTCTCAGACACATAAAATGACCAATTTCAAGGTTATATCTTAAAAATCTTAGGAGATATAGGACATCAAAAATCGTAATTTAGTTTATATTTGTCCTTGTGGCAGGCGTTTCAGCGCCTTCAAACCTGTATGTACAGTGTTGATTTTTCATAGCTATTGTATGAACTTTTGTCTTCAAAACAATTTTACATAGACCACAGTGTTAAAGTTTGTTAAAGTTTTGTGATGTATTTCCAAATTCATATCATGGTTATCTAGGAATAATCACCTGTCAGAAAACAGTTTAACTTTGGAAATTCATAATTAGCCAGCCAATCAGCGGCCGGGTCAGAATTCTATCCTGGGCTCAATCTTGTATACACAGGGGCCATTTCGAAGGTCTTTTTTTTCATTTAGTTGGCTGTTCCCATTACCAGATCGTAATGTCGACTGTTGGTGAGGTAGTAGGCGTTCTTGTTCCCCCATCAGAAATTCCTGTAGACTGGTTCATGGATATCCCCGAAGCCTTTTTCTGTAAGCCGCCCAATTCCTGTTGAATTGTATACTAGCAGGGCAGTGATGTTGTTGAAGGTAGACACGACTGTCTACGTCAATCTTACAGACATTCCAAATAGGTTCTGGGGCAAGAGAGGGTTGTATCAGAAATGTTCCAGACATCCTCGGGTAGTATGGGTATCCTTCGGCGCAGTCTACAAAAACAATAGACACGGAAAGCCGAGATGACTCGGCAAAGCCGAAACAATATTGAGTTTTTAAAGCGATTTAGCACGTACCGCTCTCATTTTTTTGGGTACGATTCTCCCGGAAGTAGATACCAAACAACCGGGGCCGGATCCCGTTACCATACAGTGTAAGTATCGCACCAAAATAAACCTTGTATTGTAAGATACTAACCATGTATTCTTTATTTAATCAACAAACATTTTACTTGATAGGCATTATAGAATTATGAAAATGTAATGTAAACAGATGACTAAGAGTAGGTGAACCCAGAACTCTCCCCTGACCACTCTAGTACTGTATTGCGGTTAAAGCCACACTATACGTAACTATCAACAAAAAGCCAAGTTAGATTCTGCCCCGATATTGTTAGTATATGTAGTTGAATTTATGTTATATTAAAGAATATTTATAATGATTTCTTAATAACTTTGGTGCAGCAGGTATTATTTGATTTTTTATCAAAAGTTTCCGAATCATTATCGCTCATCTTGACTTCGATTTAGTTCTATTGATTTACAACAGGAATTTTTTTCAACATTTTTTCTAAATCATGAAAAAAATAAGCCAGATACGGATATTGGGACTTTAAAGGCTCACTACCTTTCCGAAAATGGCCTTTGGGTTTTTAAAATGGGATTGTAAAACGACATTGATAATTTTGAAGAGTCACAAAAGGTATTAACTTACCATTAATAGTACATTTATCATCATCTTTTGAACAATTTAATTTAAATAAATCAAATGTCAAATTTTATATCGAGGGTCGTCTTATGTTTCCCGGCGTCATACCAATTGCTACGCGTTAGTTGACTATCACTGCGCCAGACGGCAAAATAGCGAAATAAATCAACACTGTTAAACTTTCATTTGTTTTCGGAAAGGTCGTGGGCCTTTAAATTTCGCGAGTAGATTATTTTCACTGTATTGACGTTTTCACAGAAATCCCAAAATTCTAAACACCAGCAAAATATTCGGATAATCATTAACTTACCTAAGAACAAATGACAATAGGATTAGAGTCGGTGGACCGCGAATTATAAACTTTGTAAACATGTCCCGAATAGAAATCAACGAAATATTCACCTCGCGAATATACAAGGCTTTACAGTATTTATAAATGGTAGCTTCTAATCCTACTAAGCGTTCATTTTATAGTGAGCGGAACGACTAGTTGTCAGTAAAGTGTGACGATTAGGATGTTTTGTTCGGCGTCTTTAAGAGAACGCTTCAGTGATATAGCACTATAAAATGGGAAAAATTTTCATTATTAAGAGGAAAAACAGCAAGAATATACCGTGGCCTTCCAAAATCCCGATCGACCAATCAACCACTCAACACGCCATCAACCGACCACTCAATCAGGAGGAGAGGATGGTAGCCTACCATTTACTGCAACTGTACATATTTAAGCGATAACGTATTGTAGCGTTTTTCGCATTGTTGTGTTAAAGTTATATGTGCCGTATTTTTCATACTCACGAATCAATATGAGCTTTTAATATGTTATTCATCACCAAAAATTACCAACTTTTTGAAAATTACAGTGCTTTCAATTAGTGGTGCGCGGTATTATCGGTATACCGATATATCCAGGTTCAATTTGAAAACGATACGTATCGCGGTACGATTTAGTCGTATCGGTTCACTCGGAATCATTCGGGGATTTTCCGTATATTTCCGTGAAAATTTCGTTTTTGACGGGAAATATTTTTAAAATGAGAATTTGTATAAAAATTAAAACTGAAATATATAGTTTAACAACATTTCAGACAAATGTATAGGTTAAGATGGATTTTTGGGATGTTATTATACGTAGATTATGATTGATCTTGTGCTTAGTAACGTTTCAAAATGGCGACCTTCATAGGCACGAATGATAACCTCGTAAAAAATCCCAAGCAAAAGCGGTTGTATGGCAGCATTTTGGCCTTATAGTACGTAAAGGGGAAATAAATAGCGAGTAAAGCATCGCTTGATGTCGATTATGTACGGCAATCGTTAAATGTAGTGGCGGAACAAGGAACCTAACGACTCACTTGCGTCGCCATCACCCAGCTACTGAGTCCCGTCCAGTAGTAAGTGTTTGCAAAACATCGAGCGGAAGTAACACAGACATTATCTCGCATTTTTTTAGATAAAAACAAGAATAAAAGTGATATATTGACAAAACATTTATTTCATACTCTTTTTAGGTGATTGACAGAAAAAAACATGCAATTCTTATTCTACAAAAATAATACCAAAATATCATGATACGTATCATAATACACTTATGATGTATATACATTTTCTACCACAATGTGTCGATTTATTCAACTCTCAGGCCATTGGTTATATGTACACACCGTTGATTATATATATTGATATTCCACTAGTGGAATATAACCTTCCGGCGTTTTGATTGGTGGAGAAATTGACCTTTGACCGGTACTACTTTTTCTACCCCACGTGATCAATGTTTACGTCGTCTGCTTTCAACGTCAACATCATGGCTGCGATGGACGAAGATTTGGTCAATATTGGCGACAGAGTGAAGCTATGTGACGGGGAAAGGGGAGTAATCAAGTCTATTTCAAAGGCAGACACTAATTATGGTTTCGACCGATTTGAAATTCAGTTTGATTCAGGCAAAATAGCAACTGAAGCCCGGTATCGGTTCGACGTCATACCGTCATGCCCAGGTCGCGACGTTACAATATCACAAACTAACGTTAGATCTGTCACGATATCGGAAACCATTCAGAGTACATTAACACCCCCAGTTGATAAGCCCCATGATCCATATTTGTCAGACAAAGATTCATTAGAAGATTTTGATGTTGACAGATTCATTGCTTCAGAGGTCAACAAAAACACTAAGAAAAAAACTGATTTAGATATGAAAAAAGTACGAGATTTTTTTCAGTGTGTTCTCAAGGAAAACAGGCCATTAGAATCGATTCCGCCAGTTCAGCTGAACAAGTTACTTTGTATCTTTTTTATGAATGTTAGAAACAATCATGGAAAGGAATATGAACCTGCTACCATTAGAAACATGGCATGTAGCATTGATCGGTATTTGAAATCGAAAGATTACGGCAAACAACTAACAACAAGTGTAGAGTTTTCTAAGGTAATGGAGGTTATCAAATCTAAGCAAACAAAGCTAAAACGAGAGGGAAAGGGAAATTTAGAAAAGAGGGCTGATGCTGTTTCAGACAAAGACATAGATAAATTGTATGACGTAGGTCAACTTGGTTCACACAACCCTGACAGTTTGTTAAGAACAGTTTGGTTTCTAAATACTGTGCATTTTGGCATGCGAGGTGTTACTGAACACAGGGATATGTGTTGGGGGGGATATTAAGCTATGTAAAGATTCAGAGAATAATGAGTACATTGAATTTCGTGAACGGCAAACTAAAACAAGGCCTGGATCAAATCCTAAGAATGTAAGGGCCGTCCACCCGCGCGCCTGGGCTACCCCTAAAACCCCATCACGCTGCCCTGTCGCCACTTATAAGGTCTACCAATCTCGCCGTCCGCCAACATACTGCCATGATGATGCCCCCTATTATATCGCCACTAATACAAACATGGACAAATCTAGCAGGTGGTTTAAGTGCCAGCCTGTCGGCGTAAATAAACTGGGAAGATTCATGACTACAATGGCAGAAAATGCAGGTACTATTTTATGAATTCATCCTAAACTTCCATTATAATAAACAGCTGCTGTCAACAAAATAACAAAAACTAAGCCCCGCCCCTTTCAGATTGTACACAGGCTATACAATGTATTACAGTGTGTACTGAAACAGTACACGATGTCATGTTGCATTTCAAAATTTCACACAACAGGTCAAGGTCGATTGTCCTGGTTATTTGCACTTTAATACTAAATGATTACTGAATTATGACCCGTGATACAGGATTTTTCAATATTTGCAATAAAAATGTTTTAGGCTTGACGAGCAAAAAAACAGGGGGAAATGGAAAGCGCCTCACGAACCATAGCGCAAGAAAGTATCTTGTACAGAAGTTGAATGATAACGGGTTGCCTCCCAATCAGATTATGCAGGTATTAATAAATATTCTTGTACGTTAAATAATAACAAAATGTATGTTTTTAATGCAGACTTACCTTTATTTAAGAAAATACATCCCATCACAAATATTTCGGTACAGTAGGGCTACTGTAACTTTTTTACGAATCACTTGCATATTTTTGCATTTTTTTTATCCTTTCAGATTTCCGGACACAAGAACATCCAGAGTATTAACAACTATTCGACAATAAACTCAAACCAACATAGGACGATCTCAAGAACATTGTCGAACGCGCACTCAGAGCAGATCGGTCAGCCAGCAAACAATCCATCATCCGGCCCCCGGCCATCATCACTAGTGTCATCAAACGGTGATGTTCAACTTCAAAACGTATCAAACAGACCACCATTACCAAACACGCTCCCGTCATTGTTTTCGGGACCCATTAATGGTGGATCTTTCACAATAAACATCAACAACAAGTCCGTGTGTACTTGTAGGAAACGCCAAAGGCCAAGGGTGCTTTACTCCGACAGTGACACGGACTAGAGTGGGTTGAACAATCCGCGCGGGAAAATTACGTCACATGCCAAGGCCACACAACTGTTAAATTTGCGCGCATATAGTCCCCGGTCAATATGATTTAAAGAGAATGAAATGACTGGGTTTCGGATATCAAATACATTTAATTATCATTATTTTATAGAAATATTTGTGTATTATCAATTATTAAAGTAATAAAAAAATAATTACGAAATTGAATGTTTTGCATATTAATTAGTTTCTGTATCATACAGGTTATATCACTACGCCTAATTTGCATACGGAACTCTAGTAAAAAAACGTGGGCCTATTGTCACGAAAAACATTGTGGTAGAAACAGGTCACACCACTCGCAACTATTGGATATTGAATTAATTTCCCTCTCGTGAATTATTTTTTAAAAGTTACAAAAGACACTCGCTAAAGCTCGTGTCTTTTGTAACTTTTAAAAAATAATTCACTCGAGTGAAATAAATTCAATATCCAATAGCTGCTCGTTGTGTAACCTCTATATATCGCGATACAAAATTTTTCGCGATACCCATCCCTACTTTCAATGCATAGGTTATAATTTTACATGTACAAATAAGAGCTGAAAATGATTTTTGGCAGTACTGCCAAAAATCATTTATTTACATCAATAGTGAAGTGAAATGAGTACATACGGTGAGACTATGAAGCCAAATTGTGGTCTACAATTTCATTACACATTTTTACAATGTTTTTAGTAATTATAAAGTGACTTCTGCAAGTATGTTTTCATTTCAACATATTTCAGGCATAAAAACAATAACTTTTCAGTACAAAATTTCTGTGTTATAACTAATGTTTATAAGTCATTTGAAGCCATTTGAATGGTTTTTACAGCTTTATTCATCAAACCTTATGGTTTTTAATAAATTAATGATGAAAAAATAGCATGTCAAAATTATCGCCCAATTACGGCACATATAACTGTAAAACTATTCTTCAGATAATTTAAAAAGCAATTATGGTAATTACGCTGATTTGTCATTGCGCAAACATGTTCAAGATTTGTTTTGCGCTAAAATCTTATTAGGCCAAGATAAGCAAGTTTTGAAGTTAAGCATCGAAAAATATCAGCTATGGGAGTAAGTGGTCAATGTAATTGGTTAAGGAATAGTATTATTAAAGAATCACTAACTTTCCGAAACAAAAATTCAAAGTTTTGAAAACATCACCATCATCCTCATCATCATCCACAATAATCCAGGGGTTCCGATCACTTATGATCTCTACACCCCTGAACTATCTGATAGTAAAACTGAAGGCAGCTCAGAGGAAAAAATCTGAACCAATCTTGCGGAAATTAAATACATGTATTACAGCAAATTAGAAAAAGAAACGAAATATCATCGTACAGAGGGAAAAAATGGATAAAGATGTATACAAGATTATTCACAGTTAGTTGCATAAAAATTTGAATAAATGGCCTAAGATGAAAATTGAATATCAAACAAATATACAAGATTCCATGAGTATTCCATCCTAACAGTGACGATTCATATCGCTGTTTTTTCCGACTGGCGCAGCGATAGTCAACTAACGCCCGGTAATTATTAGGACGACGGCGTAAAACATAAGACGACCCGCGTTATTAAAATTAATATAATTCAGAATGTGAGGCTAAGTGTAGTATTAACAGTAAGTTAATAACTTTTGCCACAATTTTAACCATATCATTTTACATTCCCATTTTAAAAATTAAAAGCTTCGACAAAGTAGTGGACTTTTCATTACCACAAGATGTACTATATTAAAATGTTTGAGTACGATTGGCGAGACACAGATACTGCTTTGCATTAATCTTCCTATGTACCCGTCGATACATTGACAGCCATCGGACCCCATTAATCCACCATGCACGCAGATAGTTGTCGGGGCACTTGTCTGGAAATTGGTAAGAAATGAAATCATAATGAATGGTTTTGATTGCGTAATTGTAACAATAGCATAGTTTTAAGCCCCTTTATCGTTAGATTAGTTTCTACGGTTGAAATAACTATTTGATATAGCTTTGTAACATAGTATTTCGAACCTTTTTTCTAATCTGTATCTTCAGTTTTTAAATTCTTCGCTGAAATATTTTAGTTGATAAATGAACATATATTCTGAAACGTTTATGATATGAACTTGCTTGTTTCAAATATATATATAAATATAATTCTTAATTTTCGATTAATGATAAATGGTCATTTATGTAAAACAAAACCAATAAACTACTTAATCATTCTTATTTTGACCTAAAACGTTGTTTTTTTGGTTTTTTTCTGTTTTTTGGTGTTTTTGTTTTTCAATAAATTTTCCGATTTTCCCTTTGTTTTAGGTTGATGCTACGGCTTTAGAGGAGATACAACTAAAATATATAACTCTGTTATAATTGATTACATACAGTGTTTTATATCGTGAAAACTCAAAAATAATTTCGACACAAATAAATAAATGACCATTAAATACAATGTAGATGCTGAACACAGTGAGATAAACACTGTAATTCCTAACACTGTGAATTACATAATTATGAAGACTTTACCAAAGCATTTTGATTCAAAATTGATTTAAGCAATAAACAGTTACCAAATTGTAGTATATAGTCAAATTGTATTCATATTGACTATATACTATAGTCAATATTATATACTACAATTTGGTAACTGTTTATTGCTTATATTTACATTCAACTATTTTTTGAAGAAACGTCGTTAACC
This sequence comes from Argopecten irradians, assembly GCF_041381155.1. NCBI lineage: Eukaryota > Metazoa > Mollusca > Bivalvia > Pectinida > Pectinidae > Argopecten > Argopecten irradians. The sequence continues at coordinate 18,832,588 of NC_091149.1, read as the reverse complement.
ATGGTATCATAAATAAAATAATCAAAAATGCATTTTATACCACATCAAACTTTATTTTAGCAATAATACCTTAAAATCTACAAAATAACATACACTTTTAAAATATTTAAACATTTTATCTCTTGATGTGACAGTTAATATCGCGCAATGTAGATACCCTTCTATAGTAGTGATGTGGTTCCGAATCAGCGCTTGGGGATGGACGCTGCTGAGGTGATTTATCTGATGATGGAATTCTATTCCGCGAGAGACAAAGTGATTTATTTAAGCCACATATTTTGACGTAGGATAATGGGATTTTGTGCCACTAGAAAGGTAAGATGTAATCTTATTTAAATCTGACTTTTCTATGGTAGTTTTGTAGGACATTGAGTGTGCCTGGTTTCGCTTTTATGAACTCTTTATGTTTCTATCAGTCTGTCAGACATCTGTCGATATTAACCAATGAGTTCTTGTGATCAAGTTGGTTCTTATTAGCACTGTCGTCGTTTTTCTTCGGTCTAGCATAGCTTCTGCATATTACCATGCCGAGCCCTTCCCCAAGACGTTCGCAGTGATGTAGTCTAGTGTACCCAGTAAGGGTTATCCCCCTTTAATCATCAAATTCACAACACTACAATTTAATTTCTGTTCTCGGAAGGTACGTCATGTATTACAGTCACTCCGGAATCACTATTGCTGAGTACATTTTTATGCTGTGTAAAGCTCAAACGATGTGATTGTTCTTAAATTAAGTTGAACATTCCATCAGTTTAAGCTGAGTTTACCTCGAAATTACACGGTGTAATTCTACTTCAAACAGTCAAAAGCTTACCAGGTACCTTGAAAAACTCCCAACTCAAGCCCCATGCTGTATTTTTCCTTGTGTTTTCCAATCAAAGTAGGCTAGTTTTTAATTTCCTCCAGTGTTCCGGACACAGTAGCAGACGACGTTCTAAGACGCTGGACGATGTTTTTATGACGTTTTAATTAATTTGGTATTTGGAAAGCGTCCAAATAGTAATTACTGCAATTTTAAATGTTTTCGTCTTGATTTTCATTTCAATTTCATTAATGCCAACATTTTTAATTTAAAGTTTAATGATTTCGAATACAAATCCTATGTGATGATAGGCTACTAGCTTTGTTTATTGTTTACTGGCGGCCATGTTTGTTTACATTGTTTGTATTCCTACACAGAGACCTCATCACTGTAAATTGCAGACATACTCTCATATACTACAATTTGGTATACTAGTGGTATATAGACGTGTCCACATAACTTTTTTTAGTTATCGCCCTTTGTAAAGCGATAGTGGCGCCCGGAGTAAAGCAACTTCCGGTTTACATGGACAGAGCATTGTATGGTAGTGGACGCCAGCCGACTTTCGCGTAAAACTCGTTAATTACGAAACGTTAGAGGTGTATGTGATTTACGTTTGGATATTGAACTTTTTGTTAAAACACATGGAAGAATATTGTTAACTGTCAAGTTAAATTTAGTGCAAAAACTACCGACTCAAAGTCGCCGGTAAGGTGATAATGGCGGTATGATGATATCGAAGTATTACATTACGCGTACATTTTGTAGATACTTTATACATGTATATATATTACCGTTGACTGTGATTTGATAGGTGTATAAAATGCACAAATATAACGTCTACATATCACATGTGTTTGTAAACGTTTTGAGTTTAATTCTAGCACTTCAAATTTGCCGTTTTCAGTGAAATAGATCAATACATTATAAAAAATTGTGTGTTCATAATACACATGTACATTTATGTATATGTACATGTATCTAGGAGATGGACGTCTCGCATACCAACAATATCTTCATAGACATATATTTATTTACTTTAAAACACTATGCTTATGCTAATTATTATTGACAGAACGTCAAACTTATGTCAGTTATGCATTTTGACTGAATAAAGTAATAATATTTTAACAACATCTTGTTATCTATATATGTACTTGTATGAATGTACACATTTCTACTATCATAACCTGTACATAACTACATAATCTGAGGTAACATACAGTGTAGGTTCTTCCTCGTTTTAGATCAATTTTGGCAATAGCTTCTTTCCTGATGTCATGCGAATTTGGAACACACTTGATCCTGATATAACTTTAGCACCATTGCTAGGTATGTTTAAATCTAAAATGAATATTGAAAATCTTGCTTGACTACATATTTCTCCTATATTCTTGAATTGTAATTCTAGAAAATTAAAATAATATACTTTGTCAATAGAAACAATGCAAGTGATTTTTTTTTAATATGGACTTGCCAACTTCTGGTGACATACCTGAATATATGAATGGATATGATTTATCTTATTCAAAGTCACACGGTATACACGTATTTCTGCAACTAGCTGGTAAATGTTTAGGATGATATCTCTATTGTCTCTGTTGAACTACATGTATATCTAACCATTTGAACAATTTATGTCCTTTTGTTATCTCATGTTATAAAAAATAATTCATGTATAAAAATATTTATACATGTACATATAAAGTCCATATTCACAATCCTAATTAAGATTCGATGAATGAATCTAAGTCATTAGCCTACTGGAATGAAAAGAGAATGAATGTGTGTGTATGTGTGTGTTTGAGTAGTTAAATAAAACTAAAATAATATAATCAATATATATGTATTATACCACTATATTTACACTTGCTAGGCTTGTTCACTATACGCAAGTACTAGCCGATTTTGTTTACCATAACTGCATGGTAACATTGAACTTTGAACTTGCGTATGAAAATGTTCTATGCAACATAAAGGGGCTACTTTTTTTAAAGAAACACATGGCTTTGTTTACATTTTGACGCAACATTACGTGTATATTGTTGTTTTTCATAGAAATTTGGAAAAATATGAACAATTCATATATGTTTTATATTTATACATGATACAAACATTTTTTAAATTAACAATTGTATAAAGAAACGGGAAAAATATCCCGACCGGGGCGACGTGCAGTGCTTTCACTTTTGTTAAAAATGATGGATGTCAAATGTAAACATTACCTCTGTGTCTGTGTTCGTCCTACGATCAAGTCTTTGGGGTGGACGGGCGTGGGACCCTCTGACAGAGGTCAGTTATAAACATATCCTCTTGTCTCTGTTCTTTGAGAATTTAATCGTGTGTATTATAAAACATACACCGCTAGTAATCCACGTGTTGACAGTTACGCGTCAACACAGCTACATTTTGTACATTGTATCCATCGAACACAAGTGAAGTTATTCAATCTATCGATGGCGATGGATCTAAGCGTAGATTATATAATCACATGGCTCCCAAGGATGTAATATCGTCAAGTCAGACGACAATCTCAAACACATTGAGCTACTTGAAAACCGGTTTTTGTCAACTTCTGCAAACTCCAGTGTGTAAGCGTGCGTCAGCTTCGCCTCGCTGCACAACGGTCACCGAGTTCACACATGTGGCCGAGTACAAATACTTTATGTTATTACGCTATATATTAACTTTTAGCAAAATTGAATATATATTTAAAAATCTGATCTGATTAAATAAAATTATCTCATAAATTTACTTTGTTTGTCATGTTTATTTAACACTAAAATATTGAACTTTTTTGTCGTCGCGGATGAATAATTCTATCTTACGTGAAGCGTCATAATTCGCTGTTCAATTGAGTAAGCTCCTCCCACTTTTGACCGACTTTTATTGAATAATTACGTCACTTTCAAATGACAATTTTATTGCGTAAAGTATAAATAAAAAGTCGTGTGAGTGTAAATATAGGGATTGGATTGCGCTTTTATGTTAACCATGCTTGTATGGAGCAATTCCTCTAAGAATATATTCAATATGGGGCGCTAACGCGCCCCATAGAATATATTCCTAGAGGAATTGCTCCATACAAGCATGGTTAACATAAAAGCGCAATCCAATCCCTATATGGAGAAGATTTATATAGACTTAGCCTGTTACCTAATCCATTTACAGTATATCCTTTCGACGGCCGGCAGGATTCGAACTTGACTCAATTTTGATAGTAGGTTATTACAAATGCCATCTATGAAAGCAATTTGCATCTAGATTTCGGTTTGATGTCATTTTCACGATGATATCAAACAGCACACACTACAAACAAGTAAAAACAGTCACCGGAAGTCCCCTAAAGGTCACCACGCACGGGTCATGGAAGGCAGAAACCTGCGCGTGGGACTTGTTTTTTTTTTTTTTTTTTTTTGAAATCGGTGCTATTTTCCCCTTCCTTTCCCCTTTCTCTCTATTTTCTCTTACTTTGATATCTCTTCTATCGTTTAAGACCATCTGCATGTCTGTATCTTGATAATTAAGCTCACAACGACAGGTTTCCGGGCACACACTAAAATCCGGGTTTCAGACCTCAATTTTTGACTTATTTGGGCATGTTCAAAGGTGATTTGTGACGTCACTAATGCAATGACCGAATCGATATTGACATGCTATATAGGGATGAACATCTTCTTTTCAAAAAACTAGTATTTAGTTTTCAACGGTCTCAGTGGGGCTCCAGAAGGGTGCATGAAATGGGGCAAATGCATAATTACGCATAAATACGTTACGGCCGTCCATAGGATATGTGTTTTCATTCATAATAAAATTTGCGGAAATGAAAAATCCTAAACTGTAAACATGCCCCACTTAAAAGTCTATCATAACCGACTACAAGTACAGGGTTTTTGCCAGGCCTTTATAGGGCCGGTAAACGGACCCATTCCCAATTGAAAAATAGCACTGTATGTACCGTACCTGTAGACTGGAGCTGTCATCTAATAAACCACATCTGAAAACATGCAATCTCTCTTCCTCTAGAGTCTAAATAAATGTCGTAATTGTGTACATGTATAAATGTAGATGCAGACAACATTCAAAAGTGTATGTTTATGTTTTACAACAATGTACTTGTAGTGACTATTATGAATAAAGTCAGGTCACGATGTTTTGAGAGCTATCAAATCTTTAAACCAAGGACACAGACACTTATAAATCCTTGCTTGAAACTAACCTCAATAATAACCAATTTTGGAAGCATTGGTAAGGATACTGAGTAGAAAAGGTCATATGAACCAGTTTTTTTATGTATTCATGTCCGAAAGTGGGCCTGAAAGTATCAATTTTCAGAATTTTCTTATGTCCCACATTCCATATACAAAAATAAATAAATGTCTTCAAACTTACCTACAATTATCATTATCTATGATGTGACTTAATATATATAAGCTACATAGTGTAAAATTGTTTCACAGTTTCCCTATGGGTTATTGTCATGGCCATTTCCCATAAAGGGACAATTCAATGAGGCTAGTGAGGACAATGCACAAGGTATTTGTCATCTTGGAAATACTATATAAGTACTATATAGTAATCATCAATCTATAAATAAATTTTTTTGGTTGTTGACAATCTACTATTCACTTTAAAATATATTAACACAAAAATGGAAGAGGTAACAGGTTTAACGTCTTCATGAAGGCAGTGGATACAATTCACATAAATATACACACACACAAAAGTATATGCATGTACATTCATTCACTGAACTTCCTCTTCATTTAGACAACAAATACATTTACCTATTGTTGTCATCTGCTTTTAGGATTAGATCATTTCATATTTGTTTATTTTTTATTTGAAACTATGTCCACCTTTAGCATACATATATGTATCTAATAAATCGATAACATATTGCTATGAATTATGTGTAAAGAGTGTGCATTTCATTTTGAATGGAAATATTGAAATATACATGTATCTATCTACAAGAAGGTAGGCCTACATATTAGGATTGGCATTAACAAATTCTGATTAGAATAAATTGACTATCATCATTAACAAAGTCTTTCAGAAGAAAGCAAACCATTCAAGGTACAAGTCAATCCATGTAAGATTTGGCTTCACATACATTAATTTAAACTATTACAAGTAGAATAAACATCAACAATACATTGAGTGATGGTAAATTGCATGTAACAGTTTTATTTCCAGAGAAAGAACACATGACGGATATTACAGCATATACAAAAAATATCTGTATGCACAAATGTCATTTTTGTATTTTAGACTTTTGGATGGAAGGGTGCTGTTTATATAAGAACAAAAATCATCAATCTACATGTATATTCTTTCTGTGTCTAATCCAAAATACAGCAATCACAAACTAAGGCACAAATTTGTTCATATGTTTGAATAATGACACATACATTGTATTTCTATTTCAAATGACAAGAGTCCTATATTTTAATAGACACCCTATATGAGAGGTAAACACGGCGCGTTAACTACATGTAGTGGTTTCTATCACCAATTTGGATCATGTACAGTGTACTTATAAATTACTTTCAAATTCAAAGGTAACTCATAACCTTGGACTACATGTACATAATTGTTATAAACCAATGATAAGTGGGCCAAAAACAATCTGTAGACGGACATCTTGATTTTCTAGTTTGGAATTTAGGTGTGACATGCTAGTGAATGTACCCAGTTTTTTTAAAAACTTCGATCTGTACACACACAAACATATATACATGTACATGCTAGATGTATATAAAGACCTGTATAGTGTATGTTTCTGGTACATATATCATGGTTTTAGTGAGAAAATGTCGGAATAAACGCATACATTACCGTGATGAGTGGATATATTACCACATGCTAATTTCACCATGCTTTTATACATTCTCTGAGAAGATGGAAGACGTACGATCGAACTTGCACAGTCGAATAAACCCTCCACTGAAACTTTTAATATCGGCCACGCCCACTCAGAAAATGAACGAAAATGATGGGAAACTATACAATATTTTCGATAAAAAACACGTTCATATATGGAAATATGTAATTCAAATAACATTAGCAGCAACAGGGCAAAGAAACGTGTAACAAATCGGGGAAATTCGTTTCAAAGTTACTCAAAAATGCAAGTAGGTGTAAGCTGTTACTATATTACGTAACGAAAACCGGAAGTGTTTTTACTCCGATCAAGGGGAGGATAACTCTAAAAATTCAAGATGGCGGATTGATGTGGATAGGTCTATAGGCGAATGTAACACGGAATGTAAATATTAATTTATAAATACATACCGGACCATATGACGAGACTTGGTAATATCAGGGATGGGTTCAATTACATGTACCAATGTAATTTATTAAATTACACATTACATTTTAAAATGGCATTACCATTACATGTATTTTGTAATGTAATTAATTAAATTACCATTACTTTACCAATGTAGTTAATTAAATTACACATTACTTTCAGTTTTTAGTAAAACAAAAAAACTTGTGTCCCACGACTGGGCACTATATTAATAACAATAACTATCTTTAAACAATACACAATGCATATCCATTTACATGTGTATAATAATTTAAGATATGCATTCTTTAATAAGGTACTTTAAATTTTCAAATATTGCATCATATTAGGATGTATTTATATTTCACATTTCATCGGTCAATACAATCATGTCAAAGTACATTTAATTTTTGAGGTTACATTGATAATTATCAGACTTTCAAAATTGGTGTGATCAGAAATATGATACAGTACGGATGAGTAAGATAGTCTACATTGGTAGAAGTAATAGAAATAAAAAGAAATATTAGGTAATAATTGTGTTTTATGTTATAACTTCGCCACCTTTGAAATTCTATAAATGTGATAAATTAATGTCATTGTAATGCATTATACCCCATAGTTTTGTCTATATATATAAATGTACATTCTTTTATTTATTTGTGCTGGAAACTAAATCTTTTTAATCACTAAGCCATATACCTAGTGTCACTTAGAATTTCACATTAGGTGTGATTCTAACATTATACCTAGCTACCTGCTCAGAAATAGTGAGGGTAACAATCAATTGTTCTCACTTATGCTGATTGCCCCCCAGGTGTGATTATCTATAACTACCAGGTAGCTGGTCTAGACCCCTTGTTCTTCAAATCAAACTTTATTTGGTACCTAATTTAATACAATTAAGAGCATAAGTGGAAAAGATATTGTTCTCACTATTGATCATGAATGCTAAATAAAGAACTGTTATCAAACTATATGGTAGACATGCATAGTAACTAATCATAAGGTATTAAAGCTAAAATGAAAAGAAAAAAACTTAATTGAGAACAGAAATATAGATATTCATGTCCTTTAAAAACATCACATGTAATTGAAATGTAATTGAAAAGTAATTGAGCATTACATGCATTTTTGTAATGTAATTAATTAAATTACCATTACATGTAATTGAAATTTGCTACATTACATTCAATTACTTGGAGAATTGTAATGCATTACAATTAATTACCATTACATTTTTAATTACCCCATGCCTGGGTTATATGTCGCATGAAGATTTGAGACTCCATTCGAACAGGTGCTGTCTAATTTCGTTGAACTCAATTGACATAGACATCTATATTCGGTTTCACAAACTTCATTGCTGTACATGTGACGTTTCTCAGACATTGTCTCGCACAGGATATTTCGCTATTTTTTACCAATGATTTTGAAGTTAAATTAGAATTTTAAGTTATTGATGGACAATCTTGTCGTGCTGAGTATGTGCCTTTTGTTACAACTACAACCAGTAGTTTACACTTTACAGACAATCAATACTTGAAACAACATTATTTATATTCGTCATATACACAGTAATTGCCGTAAATAGTGTTTTAATTTGCCTCTCGTTCAGCGATATATACACAGTGATTTCCTTAGTTAGTGTTTGAGTTAATTTCTCGTCCACCGATTATAGACAGTAATTTTAAGCCCACCATCATCAGATGGTAGGCTATTCAAATCGCCCTTTTTAGTGTTTTAGTTTGCTTCTCGTCCAGCGATATATAAATAGTTATTTCCGTACAAAGTGTTTTAGTTTGCTTCTCGTCCAGTTACGCAATAATTTGTGCAACATTACGTGCCTTATATAGATGAGCAGCGATCTTTAGTAATCTGATTGACAAGCGCTAATTTCTCTAAATGTTCCTAGTAAAAAACAGGGGCATTGATGTTTCACGATGAGTAAAAAGAAGGAGTTATCTTCCTTGAAAGAGGCGGAGTTAACGCGCTTTACTGTTAAATTAGATCAATCTGCCGAAAGTTGCATGATGCAGAAGGTTGATTATGTACCAATTTAGAAGGAGGAGCTTAATAGTTTCGATACAGTGCATCATAAATTAACTTTTGATAAGACAAAAAGCTCAAAATGCATAAATATGTGTATCGTTTCAATATAACTTTACAGTCATTAATTTTTTTCTACGTTTTACATCTGTGATGACAATGACTGTAGCATTCAAAGACGGTTTGAAATACTAAGAAATATTGAGTTATAAGGGAGTAGTCCAGTGCAATGGATTACATGTAACCACATATTGTTTTCAGTACAAATATCCATGTCACTATGGGAATTTTATCAACATATCTGTCGTTGATAAATGCTGATATTTTTCACAATTTTGTCACCAGAATACATTGTTAAGACGTAAAAATGACTTTTGTACACATCCATCATGTCGAAAAATGTAGTTGATGCATTGATGTCCAATGACAGCAAGTTGTGGACAATAAATGTAGACATACAAATAAGGTATTATATAACTGGAATATTATTTGTTTTGTGTAGACAATATGAGTGGCGTGCCACATTTAAATAATGACTTAGAATGTTTCATACAAGATCGATACGTTGCGTTAACAATGAGTTAATTGCTTCATGGATTTCGCTTATGCAAATATTTCTAGCATCAATTTAAACGGTTTATGTCCTTCTATGCTTCTGTATTAAATTGATTGAGTTTACATATGTAAGTAGATATATAGGGTATTGAAAGTGAAAGAAGAATCGCGGTTATAAGACATTGACGCAAATGTTTTGACTCTACATAATTGTCACAACAAGAAAAAGGACCTAATGAATTAATGGTTTTTTTTTCATATAATGTTTAAATGTTACACTGCATTACATTGATAGAACCGCCATACGTTTATTTTTTACAGTAAACCACTTCATTTTCACAAAATATAAATTTTCGCGCAACTTCGCGAGAGAGATCTAACGTTGAAATATTTATATTTCATGTACAGTTGTATATTAAGTGAATTCATGCAGTAATAATGTTTGAACGCGATTTTATGTATTCTTAAAAATATGGAAAAATAACGAAGACACGAATAGCTAGAATTAAATTTTTCTCATATCTAAGCCTGAAAATGCTTTCTGTTTTAATGATGGATATATGAATGCCCACTGAAATATTACATTAATAAGAACCAGCACTGCAGTTGCTTAGCTGACATTCAACCTCACTCACATGTCACCTGGAAGCACTTATTTAGATATGATAACGATTTTAAGTCTATGTGAAAAGATATTTTGCTCCTATAAAAATATATCATTATCGAGATGTCTGGAACAGCCAGGCCGGTATGATAACTGTTATGTTGCACTAACGACAAAATGAACGTCTATTAATTTTGCAATGAACATTACCAACTGTATTTGGTGGGCGCGTAGTGAAAAGGTAAATGTCGATTTATGACAAATTTCTATTATCATATTATGATTTTATGGGGTTCAAAATTCATATATACTTTGTGACTATTTATAATTTCTGATAGTGTCGATGATAAATGGTAAACTCATTGTTTTAGCTTATGACCAACTGTCATAGAACCAAAGAAAATGGATTACAAAGAGCGGGTTCGAATCCCATGTAGAGCAGTTACCAGGTAATGACCAGTGGACGGTGTTTTTTACGGGTAATCCGGCTTTCCTCCACCAACAAATCTGGCATCTACTAACATAACCTTGGATATCAATTGGACATTATACTAACGAACACGAAACACATGACGATAACATGGAGGTTTTTATACAGAGGTGGTCACTAAGACAGGTTTGCCTGGATTTGGTAGCGATTCCGACTCTGTAGAAAAATCAATCTTCCAAACACACTCCTTTATTTCATCCATTGTCTCGAGCATGATTTCTCGTTCTGCAACTCATAATTAGTGTTTCCTCTAAAGATCGAGATACAAACTAGGATAATCTGGTTTACAAATAATTTTCACTTTAAGCTGACAATGCAAGTTTAAAAGTATATATTTGAGATTTTAAGAAATATAAGGAAATTGATGGGTTTTTTTTAAAATAGTTTCTGAGACACTCCCTAGTTGTGACATTGTCGTATGCAAGGAAGTGTAGCCATTTTTCCTTTGTTCTGCTTGGTTACGTTTCACTGACCAACCCCCCGATATAAAGCACGTGAGTTGACATATGGAAATCTAGTGATGCATTTACTTTGATTTGACAATGCATCATTGTGACGTTTTACTAGGAGTTATCTCTCGTTAAACAGATAAGCAATGATATATAAAATTCTTTTAAATATCTTTGTAGATTGTAACGGTACTTTAGTCTATATCCTAAAACATAAGAAAAATCAAACGTGCCGTATCGCTGGAGAGAATGAGCCAATAATTTTGTTTTACTTTATAAAAAAAATATTTTATTACATTGTTGTTCATCCATTTCCTTTAAAAAGGATTATCTTAAATAAGGCACATATTAACACTATTTATTTTGGGGATATGTTATTTTAAGACAAAATTATGCATCTTTCACGTACTAATGTTTGATAATTTAGCGTTATTAACAGTTATGTTGTAGAATAGAATAATTACCATAGCATTTGGGTTTGATTTGGTTTGTTATATTAACGTCCAATTAACAGCCAGGGTCATGTAAGCGAGGTGCGTGTTTTGGAAGACTGCGGTATACATTATTATAGAAGAATAAACCAAAGAACTAGGAGTTATGAGGTTTTTTTTCTGTTGAAAAAACAAATTTATGTTCTCTCTTCCGGAATTCCAAAGCGCTCAATAACCGCAATATAACGCGCATAGATCGATATTCTGTATTTACATGTACATATATATATTAGTTTTCGAAACCTAGCGGTAGGTATAGATTGTGATAAAATCGATGCCTACCCACAAGGGAGTTAATTTTGTAATTTGCAAAGACGGAATACATGTGCTTATTCTATACATACACCTAGCAGCTTTGTCAGTCTATTGTACGCCAAAGCCTTACACGTAACTTTTATGCACATTATAATCTAAAGCCGCCATTTTCCTGACAAAGTCAAAAAGGAATCGATGTGTATGCCTTAAGGTTAAGACGGATGTATAGACACTTATATCAACTAAGTTATGTTCAAAGGTGATATATAAGCATACGAAAATCACTAGTTTAAACCTTGTGTAAATAATACGGATTTGATAGTAAAAAAAGAACCGCTTACAGTCCTCCAGCTCCGGGAAGCCGTGGATGTGTGGACGGAAATTATTGATGAAGGTGATAGTATGGAGGCAGCATACCTTGACATCGTATAGGCATATAGCACTGCTCTACATCATAAGTTATTCAGAAATTGAAAAAAATATGTATTTTCAGTTTAAAAGTCGACTTTGTATGAAAGAAAACAACAAATGACTGTTCATGGCCACACACATTAATGAAAGCCAGTCACCAACGGAGTACCACAAGGTTATGCACTGGGATCGTCGCTATTTGCCTTGTATATAAATGACTTACCAAACATCATTGAATCTACAAGAAACTTTATTACATGACGAATAGTGCAAAGAAGTGTAGCTTTGTAGCACTTTTCACAGTCAAAAAGTAAAAATTAAATACTAAATGTAATATAGTAATACATAGATTTTGATAGATAAGATTCTAACAAATATCAAGTTTAAATATACTACACAAAATAACACAATTTATATATTATTAGTGTATATTGATTATACTTAAGCAGTGCCGAAATCGACATCAGCCATCGATTTCCGGTCCGTAGACTGTTTCCACTTTTTTACACTTCAGCTGCCTTATCATCTGTCTGATGAAGATGACGGTGTACACATCGTACTAGTCTATGAAACGTCACAAAAGACCTATCCACTGGCTAAATAACAAATATAATTATATACATCTTCGTAATGTTGAATATACAATGCCCATGACAAATATACATGCATCTACAAGTTGAGTAATTATAATTTGGCTAGTTATAATTCCTAACACTTAGGGATTCGTTTCAAGAGAGAAGATGGTATTTTATGAATAAAATAAACAAAGGAAATGTAAAAGAGAACATAGTAAATTACCGTCTTCATTGAATAAATCTACCAATACATTAGTCGAACATCAACATATTGACCATTATTGACAAGTTATATTCTTCACATCGCAATCAAGGACCTCAATGCGGATTTGTAAACCAGAGAGACGTCCCCCAAGCTGACCACCCGGATAGCCCGTCGTTCCAGAAGAATTCGTTTTGGACTCCAGCCCGAACGTTGTTCCCATTCGGCCATAACACACCATTTGGATTACAGTCGGTGCAGTTATCAAACCACCAGCCGGCACCGTGAGTTGCCGCACAATTTCCATAAGATTGGTCGCGATCCGAATCATACGTACTGAAATTGGTGCCGGACGAGGCTAGACTGTCATTCATTGGCAATGTGAGATGGTCTGCTAATGGAATGATGTACACTGACGTATACGTCATGGCGAAATTGTTTCCCTCGGAATGTACGACGAAGTCTGTGTACACGATGTTCCCGATACCATTGTAATCCTGCCCCACAGCTTGTATCACTAGATCGTACGTTCGGCTATTGGTCAGGTAGTAGGCATTCATGTTGCCCCACCAGAAGTTCATGTTGTCAGTACCATTAAGACTCCCGAAGCCATCTCGATAAGACGCCCACTCCCTGTCGAATGGTATGCTGGTTTGGTAGTGACGTTGTTGCAGGTAGGTACGATAGTCGTAGTCCATCCAGCACCACGTCCATATAGGTCCAGGGGCGAGGGACGGCTGTATGAGGAACGGCCCGTCCTGGCCCGGGTAGTATGGGGCACCTTCTGTACAATCTACAATTAGCAAGTCATTTGGATAAGGTTAACATATTATGATAAAGTCACTATCAATTTTAGAAATCGAAACAATACAAAAGCGAAATAGTGTATTCATAATATGATAAATAATCTAGATTTAATAGATGTCTGGGGAGAATTTATTGACGAATCACGAAAATACACTTGGTTTGGTCCTAATGGGAAAAAAAGCCGGTTGGATTATTTGTTAGTATCATTCGATTTACAACACTATATACAGAAAGCGGATCTGGATGTTGCTTACAAATCCGATCACTCACCTGTCTATATTGTTTTAGAATTTGTTAAGCCGTGGACGAGGAACTTGGAAATTTAACAATAGTCTATAAGGTGACCCTGATAATGTGAATTTAATAAAGTTAACCATTAGTGAGGTAGTAGCCCAATCTAGAATAGTTCTAATGATAGGACAGAAGGTTCAGTATGCAGTATTGACGGCCAATTATTGTGGCTTTAAAAAAGGGAAAGGGATATAGAGGAAAACACTTTAACGGACATATTAATCCTAATTCTAGCAGTAGATTCTAGCCCTTTGAGCAAAATAACAAACACATCGGTTTTGGTGAACTTCAGACCATAGTTTATGCGCATTACATAATCATTAAATATAACAGTATAACAATACAGTTATTTTTATAGAATAACCTTAAACTATGCTTCTCCAACTATGCTAAATACTAAAGCTACCTTAATTATATAATATAAATAATCTAAGCTAAAAAATGAATAAAAAAATAAAATAAAAAAAGGAAATTCTAGGGTGGGTGGGAAAATGGAAAGAAGACATATGCCTGCTGCCGCCTAGCTTGTAAATTTCAAAGTGCTGATGTTTTCACATCAGACAGTGCATAGTTCTATTATATTCAGGATTTCCCATTGGTCAGTTATGATATTTAAGTGTTGATTTACTAATATACGGCTTTTAATCCCATTGGTCAGTCAAAGTATGTATCACTCTGAAATTGACCTTATATAATCGGAAACACATGTTACCACCAACGGGGGATTAACTATGGTAGCTAGACCCCCTTACTTCCTTCCTGTACACAATAAATAAAAAGGCGAGGTATTATCTTGCCCTTAGGCCATAATTGTCACAACAAGGTCTTAAAGGAAGAACCAGCAGGTGTTAAAGCTGTTGTAATTGTACATACATAAAATTGCCTACTATCATTGTCTCAATAACATATTAATAACTTGATATTCATATTAATTAATTTTTATGATATATATCATACCGCTGATTATCCAAGTATTGTACAAGAAATATCTGATGCTGATAGTAAATTAAGGATAGTGAGGGATAAAAAGATACAAGGTATCATAACTCGGTCAAAGGTCAGGTGAAAGTTCCCAATATTTTTACTTACTGTTAAGCATTAAAGCTAATTTGGATTACAAATGTTTGGATGTTCATAATCAAGCAGATTGGAAACACTTCTAATTAATGATATAGAAAGTTATGGTGGTGATAAATTGATACTTTAAGCAAAAATGTTTTTTCTTTAAATACAAAAGAAGCAAAATATACGATTGTTTGACTAAATAGGACTCACCTAGCGATGTTCAATATTTATTATTTGATTTTCATCAAAAGTTTCCGAATTATTATCGTTCATCTTGACTTCGATTTAGTCCTACAGATTTACAACAGAATTTTTTTTTGAACATTTTTCTAAATCATGAAAAAAGACAGATACGGATATAGGGACTTTAAAGGCTCACTACCTTTCCGAAATGGCTTTTGGTTTTTAAAATGGGAATGTAAAACGACATTGATAATTGTCTAGAGTCACAAAAGGTATTTAACTTATCATTAATAGTACATTCATCATCATCTTTTGAACAATTTAATTTAAATAAATCAAATTTTACGTATTATTACGTAATTTTTGGTATTTAAGAAACTTTCATTTGTTTTCGGAAAGGTCATGGGCCTTTAAATCTCGCGAGTAGATTATTTTCAATGCATTGACGTTTTCACAGAAATCCCAAAAATCTTAACACAGCAAAATATTCAGATATCCATTAACTTACCTAAGAACAAATTATTATATGATTAGAGGAGTCGGTGGACTGCGAATTATAAACTTTGTAAACATATCTCGAATAGAAATCAGCGAAATATTCACCTGTGGATTTAGTAAAGCTCGCGAATATACAGCGCTTTATAGTTTGTATAAATGGTAGCTTCTTGTAATACTGCTAAGCGTTCATTTATATTAGTGAGAGGGAAGTAAAGACTGGTTGTCAGTAAGTGTGACGAGTAGGATGTTTTGTGTTTTAGTAAAGCTAACCAGTAGTGAGGTAATAGACCCAATATAGAACAGACAATAATGATAGGACAGAAGGTTCAGTATACAGCATTGATGTGGATTTAGTAAGGTTAACCAGTAGTGAGGTAATAGCCCAATATAGAACAGACAATAATGATAGGACAGAAGGTTCAGTATACAGCATTGATGTGGATTTAGTAAGGTTAGCCAGTAGTGAGGTAATAGCCCAATATAGACAACAATAATGATAGGACAGAAGGTTCAGTATACAGCATTGATGTGGATTTAGTAAGGTTAACCAGTAGTGAGGTAATAGACCAATATAGAATAGATAATAATGAAAGGACAGAAGGTTCAGTATACAGCATTGATGTGGATTTAGTAAGGTAACCAGTAGTGAGGTTAATAGACCAATATAGAATAGATAATAATGATAGGACAGAAGGTTCAGTATACAGCATTGTGTGGATTTAGTAAAGCTAACCAGTAGTGAGGTAATAGACCAATATAGAATAGACAATAATGATAGGACAGAAGGTTCAGTATACAACATTGATGTGAATTTAATAAAAGTTAACCAGTAGTGAGGTTATAGACCAATATAGAACAGACAATAATGATAGGACAGAAGGTTCGGTATACAGCATTGATGTGAATTTAGTAAAGCTAACCAGTAGTGAGGTAATAGACCAATATAGAATAGATAATAATGATAGGACAGAAGGTTCAGTATACAGCATTGATGTGAATTTAGTAAAGTTAACCAGTAGTGAGGTAATAGACCAATATAGAATAGATAATAATAATGATAGGACAGAAGGTTCAGTATACAGCATTGATTGATGTTAGAAAGTTAGTAAAATAGACCATATAGAATAAATATGATAACAGTAGTATGTGATTAGTAAAGTTAACTAGTAATAGACCATTATAGAATAGACAATAATGATAGGACAGAAGGTTCAGTATACACCCTTGATGTGAATTTAGTAAAGTTAACCAGTAGTGAGGTAATAGACCAATATAGAATAGATAATAATGATAGGACAGAAGGTTCAGTATACACCCTTGATGTGAATTTAGTAAAGCTAACCAGTAGTGAGGTAATAGACCAATATAGAATAGATAATAATGATAGGACAGAAGGTTCAGTATACAGCATTGATGTGAATTTAGTAAAGCTAACCAGTAGTGAGGTAATAGACCAATATAGAATAGATAATAATGATAGGACAGAAGGTTCAGTATACAGCATTGATGTGAATTTAGTAAAGCTAACCAGTAGTGAGGTAATAGACCAATATAGAATAGATAATAATGATAGGACAGAAGGTTCAGTATACAGCAACAATGTGAATTTAGTTAAGCTAACCAGTAGTGAGGTAAAAGACACAATCGATAGTTTTCAGAGGAAAGACAATTAGTTATTCCACCTTTAAAAAGGGAAAGTGATAAAGAGGAAAACACTTTAATGTGAACTTCAAAAAAACAAACACATAGGTTTGGGTGAACTTCAGACCATAGTTTATGCGCATTACATAATCATAAAATATAACAGTATAACAATACAGTTATTTTTATAGAATAACCTTAAACTATGCTTCTCCAACTATGCTAAATACTAAAGCTACCTTAATTATATAATATAAATAATCTAAGCTAAAAAATGAATAAAAAAATAAAATAAAAAAAGGGAAATTCTAGGGTGGGTGGGAAAATGGAAAGAAGACATATGCCTGCTGCCGCCTAGCTTGTAAATTTCAAAGTGCTGATGTTTTCACATCAGACAGTGCATAGTTCTTTTTTTTTCAGGATTTCCATTGGTCAGTTATGATATTTAAGTGTTGATTTACTAATATACGGCTTTTAATCCCATTGGTCAGTCAAAGTATGTATCACTCTGAAATTGACCTTATATAATCGGAAACACATGTTACCACTGGGGGGATTAACTATGGTAAGCAGACCCGTTACTTCCTTCCTGTACACAATAAATAAAAAGGCGAGGTATTATCTTGCCCTTAGGCCATAATTGTCACAACAAGGTCTTAAAGGAAGAACCAGCAGGTGTTAAAGCTGTTGTAATTGTACATACATAAAATTGTCTACTATCATTGTCTCAAATAACATATTAATAACTTGATATTCATATTAATTAATTTTTATGATATATATCATACCGCTGATGATCCAAGTATTGTACAAGAAATATCTGATGCTGATAGTAAATTAAGGATAGTGAGGGATAAAAAGATACAAGGTATCATAACTCGGTCAAAGGTCAGGTGAAAGTTCCCAATATTTTTACTTACTGTTAAGCATTAAAGCTAATTTGGATTACAAATGTTTGGATGTTCATAATCAAGCAGATTGGAAACACTTCTAATTAATGATATAGAAAGTTATGGTGGTGATAAATTGATACTTTAAGCAAAAATGTTTTTTCTTTAAATACAAAAGAAGCAAAATATACGATTGTTTGACTAAATAGGACTCACCTAGCGATGTTCAATATTTATTATTTGATTTTCATCAAAAGTTTCCGAATTATTATCGTTCATCTTGACTTCGATTTAGTCCTACAGATTTACAACAGAATTTTTTTTTGAACATTTTTCTAAATCATGAAAAAAAAAAAAAAAACGGATATAGGGACTTTAAAGGCTCACTACCTTTCCGAAATGGCTTTTGGTTTTTAAAATGGGAATGTAAAACGACATTGATAATTGTCTAGAGTCACAAAAGGTATTTAACTTATCATTAATAGTACATTCATCATCATCTTTTGAACAATTTAATTTAAATAAATCAAATTTTACGTATTATTACGTAATTTTTGGTATTTAAGAAACTTTCATTTGTTTTCGGAAAGGTCATGGGCCTTTAAATCTCGCGAGTAGATTATTTTCAATGCATTGACGTTTTCACAGAAATCCCAAAAATCTTAACACAGCAAAATATTCAGATATCCATTAACTTACCTAAGAACAAATGATTATATGATTAGAGGAGTCGGTGGACTGCGAATTATAAACTTTGTAAACATATCTCGAATAGAAATCAGCGAAATATTCACCTCGCGAATATACAGCGCTTTATAGTTTGTATAAATGGTAGCTTCTTGTAATACTGCTAAGCGTTCATTTTATAGTGAGAGGAACGACTGGTTGTCAGTAAAGTGTGACGAGTAGGATGTTTTGTTCGGCGTCTTTAAGAGTACGCTTCAGTGATATAGCACTATAAAATAGGAAAAGTTTCATTATTAGGAGGAAACACAGCAAGAATATACCGCGGCCTTCCAAAATACTTACGCAAGCCGATCAACCAATTAACGACTCAACACACCATCAATCGACCACTCAACCAGGATGAGAGGATGGTAGCCTACCAGTTACTGCAATTGTATATATTTTAGCGATAACGGTATTGTAGCGTTTTTCGTATTTTTGTGTTAAAACTATTCTTCAGATAGTTTAAAAAAGCAGTTATGATAATTACGCTGATTTGTCATTGCGCAAACATGTTCAAGATTTGTTTTTGCGCTAAAATGTTATTAGGCCAAGATAAGCAAGTTTTGAAGTTAAGCATTGAAGATATCAGCTTTAAAGCTACGAATTCAACCATAGTGTACGGTTATACAATTTTTATGTGTATCAAAGGACTAAATTATTAGTTCTGTTTTGTTGCCTTCAGTTTTACGACGTGATACATGTAGTCCAGGGGTGTAGAGATCGTAAGTAGTCGGAACCCCTGGAGTATTGAGGATGCATCATCATCATTCTATATTCACCCCTTGCGGAAATTAATACATATGTTACAAACGAAATGTCATTATAGAGAGGAAAAAAATTAAAAAAGATTTATACAAGATTATTCACAGTTAGTTGCATAAAAATTTGAATAAATAGCCTAAGATAAAAATTAGAACATCAAACAAATACAAGATTCCCTGAGTATTCCATCTTAACAGTGACGATTGATATCGCTGTTTTTCCGACTGGCGAAGCGATTGTCAACTAACGCGCGGTAATTATTAGGACGACGGCGTAAAACATAAGAAGACCCGCGTTATGAAAATTAACATTAATATATTTTAATTAAATGATTCAGACTGTGAGGCTAAGTGTAGTATCAACAGTAAGCTAATAACTTTTGCGACGATTTCAACCATCTCATTTTACATTCCCATTTTAAATATTTAAAAGCTTCGGCAAAGTAGTGGACTTTTCATTACCACAAGATATAGTTTATTAAAATGATTGAATACGATTGACGAGACACAAATACTGCTTTGTAATAATACCTTCCATTACTCGTTCACATGTAGTTCCTATGTACCCGTCGATACATTGACAGCCATCGGACCTCATTAATCCACCATGCAAGCAGATAATTGTCGGGGCACTTGTCTGGAAATTGGTAAGAAATGAAATCATAATGAATGGTTTTGATTGCGTAATTGTAACAATAAGATAGTTTCAAGTCCCTTTATCGTTAGATTATTTTTAACGGTTAAAATAACTATTTTAGATAGCTTTGTGAAATAGTATTTCGAACTTTTTTTTCTTATCTGTATCTTCAGTTTATAAATCCTTTGTTGAAATAATTCATGTTGATATATGAACATATATTCTGAAACGTTTATAATACGAACTTGCTTGTTTCAAATATATATAAATGTAATTCTTAATCTTCGATTTATAATAAATGGACATTGATGTAAAAGAAAACTAATAAACTACTTAATCATTTTTATTTTGGCCTAAAACGTTGTTTTGTTGTTGTTGTTTTTTTCTGGGTTTTTTTTTTTTTTTTTTTTTTTTTTTTTTGTTTATTTTCATTAAATTTTCCGATTTTCCCTTTGTTTTAGGTTAATGCTACAGCTTTAGAGGAGAAACAACTAAAATATATAACTTTGTTATAATTGATTACATACAGTGTTTTATATCGTGAAAACTCAAAAATAATTTCGACAAAAATAAATAAATGACCATTAAATACAACGTAGATACTGAACACAGTGAGTTTAACACTATAATTCCTAACACATTGAATTACATAATTATGAAGACTTTACCAAAGCATTTTGATTCAAAATTGATTAATTTATAAATACATACCGGACCATATGACGAGACTTGGTAATATGTCGCATGAAGATTTGAGACTCCATTCGAACAGGCGCTGTCTAATTTCGTTGAACTCAATTGACATATATTTGGTTTCACAAAGTTCATTGCTGTACATGTGACGTTTCTCAGACATTGTCCCGCACAGGATATTTCGCTATGCGTTACCAATGATTTTGAAGTTAAATTGTAATTTAAAATTATTGATGGACAATCTTGTCGTGCTGATAATGTGCCTTGTGTAATACCTGTTACAACAACACTCAGTAGTTTACAGACAATCAATACTTGAAACAACATTATTTATATTCGTCATATACACATTAATTTCCGTAAATAGTGTTTTAATTTGCCTCTAGTCCACCGATTATAGACAGTGATTTTTTTAGTGTTTTAGTTTGCTTTCGTCCAGTTACGCAATAATTTGTGCAACATTACGTGCCTTATATAGATGGGCAGCGATCTTTTGTAATCTGATTGACAGGCGCTAACTTCTATAAATGTTCCTTGTAAAATACAGGTGCATTGAGGTTTCACAATGGGTAAAAAGAAGGAGTTGTCTCCCTTGAAAGAGGCGGAGTTATCGCGCTTTACTGTTAAATTAGATCAATCTGCCGAAAGTTGCATGATGCAGAAGGTTGATTATGTATCAAGTTAGAAGGAGGAGCTTAGGAGTTTCGATACAGTGCATCATAAATTAACTTATATAAGACAAAAAGCTCAAAATGCAAAATATGTGTATCGTTTCTATATAACAGTCATTAATTTTTTTCTACGTTTTACATCTGTGATGACAATGACTGTAGTATTCAAATACGGTTTGAAATACTAAGAAATATTGAGGTATAAGGGAGTAGTCCAGTGCAATAGATTACATGTAAACACATATTGTTTTCAGTACAAATATTCATGTCACTATGAAAATTTTATCAACATATCTGTCGTTGACAGTGATGAGTGGCGTGCCACATTCAAATAATGACCTGTATAGAATGTTTCATACAAAATTGATACGTGGCGTTAACAATGAGGTAATTGCTTTATGGATTTCGCTAATGCAAATATTTCTAGCATCAATTTAAACTGTCTATGTCCTTATATGCTTCTGTATTAAATGGATTGAGTGTACAAATGTAAGAAGGATAGTGAAAGTAAAAGAAGAATCGCGGTTATAAGACATTGGCGCAAATGTTTTGACTCTACATAATTGTCACAACAAGAAAAAGGACCTAATGAACTAATGCTTTTTTTCATATAATGTTTAAATGTTACACTGCATTACATTGATAGAGCCGTCATACGTTTATTTTTTACAGTAAACCAATGCATTTTCAAAAAATATATATTTTCGCGCAACTTCGCGAGAGAGATCTAACGTTGAAATATTTATATTTCATGTACAGTTGTATATTAAGTGAATTCATGCAGTAATAATGTTTGAACGCGATTTTATGTATTCTTAAAAATATTGAAAAAATAACGAAGACACGAATAGCTAGAATCAAATTTTTCTCATATCTAAGCCTGAAAATGCTTTCTGTTTTAATGATGGATATATGAATGCCCACTGAAATATTACATTAATAAGAACCAGCACTGCAGTTGCTTAGCTGACATTCAACCTCACTCACATGTCACCTGGAAGCACTTATTTAGATTTGATAACGATTTTAAGACTATGTGAAAAGATATTTTGCTCCTATAAAAAATATATCATTATTGTGCTGGAACAGCCAGGCCAGTGTGATAACTGTTATGCTGCATTAACGGCAAAATGAACGTCTATTAATTTTGCAATGAACATTACCAACTGTATTTGGTGGGCGCGTAGTGAAAAGGTAAATTTCGATTTATAATAAATATCGATTATCATATTATGCTTTTATGGGGTTCAAAGTTCAGATATACTTTGTGATTATTTATAATTTCTAATAGTGTCGATGATAAATGGTAACCTCATTGTTTTGACTTATAAACAATTGTCATAGAACAAAAGAAAATGGATTACAAAGAGCGGGTTGGAATCCCATGTAGAGCAGTTACCAGGTATTGACCAGTGGACGGTGTTTTTTACTGGTACTCTGGCTTTCCTCTACCAACAAACCTGGCACCTACTAACATAACCTTGGATATCAATTGGACATTATACTAAAGAACACGAAACACATGACGATAACAGGGAGGTCTTTATGCAGAGGTGGTCACTAAGACAGGTTTGCCTGGATTTGGTAGCGATTTCGACTCTGCAGAAAAATCAATCTTCCAAATACACTCCTTTATTTCATCCATTGTTTCGAGCATAGTGTCTCGTTCTGCAACTCATAATTAGTGTTTCCTCTAAAGATCGAGATACAAACTAGGATAATCATGTTTACAAATAAATTTCACTTTTAGCTGACAATGCAGGTTTAAAAGTATATATTTGAGATTTTAAGAAATGTAAGGAAATGTTTTTTAAAATAGTTTTTGAGACACTCCCTAGTTATGACATTGTCGTATGCAAGGAAGTGTAGCCATTTTTCCTTTGTTCTGCTTGGTTACGTTTCACTGACCAACCCCCGATATAAAGCACGTGAGTTGACACATGAAAATCCAGTGATACATTTACTTTGATTTGACAATGTATCATTGTGACGTTTTACCAGGAGTTATATCTCGTTAAACAGATAAGCAATGATATATAAAATTCTTTTAAATATCTTTGTAGATTGTAACGGTACTTTAGTCTATATCCTAAAACATAAGAAAAATCAAACGTGCCGTATCGCTGGAGAGAATGGGCCAATGATTTTGTTTTACTTTAATAATAAAGCTCTAAAGTTATTTTATTACATTGTTGTTCATCAATTTCCTTTAAAAAGGTTTATCTTAAATAAGGCACATATTAACACTATTTATTTTGGGGATATGTTATTTTAAGACAAAATTATGCATCTTTCACGTACTTATGTTGGATAATTTAGCGTTATTAACAGTTATGTTGTAGAATAGAATAATTAACATAGCATTTAGGTTTGATTTGGTTTGTTATATTAACGTCTAATTAACAGCCAGGGTCATGTAAGCGAGGTGCGTGTTTTGGGAGACTGCGGTATACATTATAATAAAAGATTAAACAAATGAACTAGGAGTTATGAGGTGTTTTTTCTGTTGAAAAACAAATTTATGTTCTCTCTACCGGAATTCCAAAGCGCTCAATAACAACAATATAAGGCGAATAGATCGATATTCTGTATTTACATGTACATATTAGTTTTCTGACCTGGCGGTAGGTATTGATTGTGATGTCGTGTGTTTCGAGCGTAACGTCATAAATTTCGTAAAAAAACTATGTGAATTGCGCACACAAAATAATGACGTTTAAATCGATGCATACCCACAAGGGAGTTAATTCTGTTATTTGCAAAGACGAAATACATGTGCTTATTCTATACATACACCTAGCAGCTTTGTCAGTCTATTGTACGCCAAAGCCTTACACGTAACTTCTATGCACATTATAATCTAAAGCCGCCATTTTCCTGACAATGTCAAAAAGGAATCGATGTGTATGCCTCAAGATTAGGACGGATGTATAGACACTTTATATCAACTAATGTTCAGAATTGATATATAGGCATACGAAAATCACTAGTTTAAACCTTGTGTCTAATACGGATTTGATAGTAAAAAAGAAAAGCTTAATGACCTCTAGCTCCGGGAAGCCGTGGACGTGTGGACGGAAATTATTGATGAAAGTGATAGTACTGAGGTAGCATACCTTGACTTTGTAAAGGCATTTGCTCTACATCAAATGTTATTCAGAAATTGAAAACATATGGATTTTTAGTTTATAAGTCGACTTTATATGAAAAAAAACAAGGGACTGTTCATGGCCACACACATCAATTAAAGCCAGTCACCAGCGGATTACCATAAGGTTATGCATTGGGACCGTCGCTATTTGTCTTGTGTATAAATGACTTACCAAACATCATTGAATCCAGTTCGCTACTCTTTGTCGATGATACCAGAAACTTTATTACATGACGTATAGTGCAAAGAAGTGTAGCTTTGTAGCACTTTCCACAGCCAAAGCGTAAAAGTTAAATATTAAATGTAATTTAGTAATACATACATATTGATAGATAAGATTCTAACATATATCAAGTTTTAATATACTACACAAAATAACACAATCTATTTATTATTAGTGTATATTGATGTATACTTCAGCAGTGCCAAAATCGACATCAACCATCGATTTCCGATCCGTAGACTGTTTCCACTTTTTTACACTTCAGCTGCCTTATCATCTGTCGGATGAAGATGACGGTTTACACTTCGTACTAGTCTTTGAAACGTCACAAAAGACCTATCCACTGGCTAAATAACAAATATAGTTATATACATCTTCGTAATGTTGAATATACAATGCCCATGACAAATATACATGCATATACAAGTTGAGTAATTATAATTTGGATAGTTATAATTCCTAACACTTAGGAATTCGTTTCAAGAGAGAAAATGATACATTATGAATAAAATAAACAAAGGAAATGTAAAAGAGAACATAGTAAATTACCGTCTTCATTGAATAAATTTACCAATACATTAGCCGAACATCATATAATTGACCATTATTGACAAGTATATATTCTTCACATCGCAATCAAGGACCTCAATGCGGATTTGTAAACCAGAGAGACGTCCCCCAAGCTGACCACCCGGATAGACCATCGTTCCAGAAGAATTCGTTTTGGACTCCTGCCCGAACGTTGTTCCCATTCGGCCATAGCACACCATTTGGATTACAATCGGTGCAGTTATCAAACCACCAGCCGGCACCGTGAGTTGCCGCACAATTTCCATAAGATTGGTCGCGATCCGAATCATACGTACTGAAATTGGTGCCGGACGAGGCTAGACTGTCATTCATTGGCAATGTGAGATGGTTTGCTAATGGAATGATGTATACTGACGAATACGTCATGGCGAAATTGTTTCCCTCGGAATGTACGACGAAGTCTGTGTACACGATGTTCCCGATATCATTGTAATCCTGTCCCACAGCTTGTATCACTAGATCGTACGTTCGGCTATTGGTCAAGTAGTAGGCATTCATGTTGCCCCACCAGAAGTTCATGTTGTAAGTACCATTAAGACTCCCGAAGCCATCTCGATAAGACGCCCAGTCCCTATCGAATGTTATGCTGGTTTGGTAGTGACGTTGTTGCAGGTAGGTACGATAGTCGTAGTCCATCCAACACCACGTCCATATAGGTCCAGGGGCGAGGGACGGCTGTATGAGAAACGGCCCTTCCTGGCCCGGATAGTATGGGACACCTGCCGTGCAATCTACAATTAGCAAATCATTTGGATTAGGTTAACATATTATAATAAAGTCAATTTCAATTTTAGAAATCGAAACAATACAAAAGCGAAATAGTCTATTCATAATATGATTAATAATCTTGATTTAGTCGATGTCTGACGAGAATTTTTTAAATAATCACGAAAATACACTTGGTTTGGTCCTAATGGGCAAAAAAGCCGGCTGGATTATTTCTTAGTATCATCCGATTGACAACACTATATACAGAAAGTGGATATGGATGTTGCTTACAAATCCGATCACTCACCTGTCTGTATTGTTTTAGAATTTGTTAACCAAAACCGTGGAGGAGTAACTTTAACAATAGTCTATTAGGTTACCCTGATTATGTGGATTTAGTAAGGTTAACCATTAGTGAGGTAATAGACCAATATAGGACAGAAGGTTCAGTATACAGCATTAATGTGGATTTAGTAAGGTTAACAGTAGTCAGGTAATAGTAGTAATTAGGAAGTAAGGTCAGTATAAGCTGATTATGTGGATTTAGTAAAGCTAACCAGTAGTGAGGTATAGACCATAGAATAATAAGTAGACAGAAGGTTCAGTATACAGCATTGATGTGGATTTAGTAAGGTTAGCCAGTAGTGAGGTAATAGACCAATATAGGACAGAAGGTTCAGTATACAGCATTAATGTGGATTTAGTAAGGTTAGCCAGTAGTGAGGTAATAGACCAATATAGGACAGAAGGTTCAGTATACAGCATTGATGTGGATTTAGTAAGGTTAGCCAGTAGTGAGGTAATAGACCAATATAGAATAGATAATAATGATAGGACAGAAGGTTCAGTATACAGCATTGATGTGGATTTAGTAAAGTTAACCAGTAGTGAGGTAATAGACCAATATAGAATAGATAATAATGATAGGACAGAAGGTTCAGTATACAGCATTGATGTGGATTTAGTAAGGTTAACCAGTAGTGAGGTAATAGACCAATATAGAATAGATAATAATGATAGGACAGAAGGTTCAGTATACAGCATTGATGTGGATTTAGTAAGGTTAGCCAGTAGTGAGGTAATAGACCAATATAGAATAGATAATAATGATAGGACAGAAGGTTCAGTATACAGCATTGATGTGGATTTAGTAAAGTAACCAGTAGTGAGGTAATAGACCAATATAGAATAGATAATAATGATAGGACAGAAGGTTCAGTATACAGCATTGATGTGATTTAGTAAAGTAACCAGTAGTGAGTTATAACAATATAGAATAGATAATAATAAGATAGAAATAATGATAGGACAGAAGGTTCAGTATACAGCATTGATGTGAATTTAGTAAAGTTAACCAGTAGTGAGGTAATAGACCAATATAGAATAGATAATAATGATAGGACAGAAGGTTCAGTATACAGCATTGATGTGGATTTAGTAAAGTTAACCAGTAGTGAGGTAATAGACCAATATAGAATAGAAATAATGATAGGACAGAAGGTTCAGTATACAGCATTGATGTGGATTTAGTAAAGTTAACCAGTAGTGAGGTAATAGACCAATATAGAATAGATAATAATGATAGGACAGAAGGTTCAGTATACAGCATTGATGTGGATTTAGTAAAGTTAACCAGTAGTGAGGTAATAGACCAATATAGAATAGATAATAATGATAGGACAGAAGGTTCAGTATACAGCATTGATGTGGATTTAGTAAAGCTAACCAGTAGTGAGGTAATAGACCAATATAGAATAGATAATAATGATAGGACAGAAGGTTCAGAATACAGCATTGATGTGGATTTAGTAAAGTTAACCAGTAGTGAGGTAATAGACCAATATAGAATAGATAATAATGATAGGACAGAAGGTTCAGTATACAGTATTGATGTGAATTTAGTAAAGTTAACTAGTAGTGAGGTTATAGACCAATATAGAATAGACAATAATGATAGGACAGAAGGTTCAGTATACAGCATTGATGTGGATTTAGTAAAGCTAACCAGTAGTGAGGTAATAGACCAATATAGAATAGATAATAATGATAGGACAGAAGGTTCAGTATACAGCATTGATGTGAATTTAGTAAAGCTAACCAGTAGTGAGGTAATAGACCAATATAGAATAGATAATAATGATAGGACAGAAGGTTCAGTATACAGCATTGATGTGGATTTAGTAAAGTTAACCAGTAGTGAGGTAATAGACCAATATAGAATAGATAATAATGATAGGACAGAAGGTTCAGTATACAGCATTGATGTGAATTTAGTAAAGTTAACCAGTAGTGAGGTAATAGACCAATATAGAATAGATAATAATGATAGGACAGAAGGTTCAGTATACAGCATTGATGTGGATTTAGTAAAGTTAACCAGTAGTGAGGTAATAGACCAATATAGAATAGATAATAATGATAGGACAGAAGGTTCAGTATACAGCATTGATGTGGATTTAGTAAAGCTAACCAGTAGTGAGGTAATAGACCAATATAGAATAGATAATAATGATAGGACAGAAGGTTCAGTAATACAGTATTGATGTGAATTTAGTAAAGTTAACTAGTAGTGAGGTTATAGACCAATATAGAATAGACAATAATGATAGGACAGAAGGTTCAGTATACACCCTTGATGTGAATTTAGTAAAGTTAACCAGTAGTGAGGTAATAGACCAATATAGAATAGATAATAATGATAGGACAGAAGGTTCAGTATACAGCATTGATGTGAATTTAGTAAAGCTAACCAGTAGTGAGGTAATAGACCAATATAGAATAGATAATAATGATAGGACAGAAGGTTCAGTATACAGCATTGATGTGAATTTAGTAAAGCTAACCAGTAGTGAGGTAATAGACCAATATAGAATAGATAATAATGATAGGACAGAAGGTTCAGTATACAGCATTGATGTGAATTTAGTAAAGTAACCAGTAGTGAGGTAATAGACCAATATAGAAAGAAATAATGATAGGACAGAAGGTTCAGTATACAGCATTGATGTGGATTTAGTAAAGCTAACCAGTAGTGAGGTAATAGACCAATATGGAATAGATAATAATGATAGGACAGAAGGTTCAGTATACAGCATTGATGTGAATTTAGTAAAGCTAACCAGTAGTGAGGTAAAAGACCAATATAGCATAGATAATAATGATAGGACAGAAGGTTCAGTATACAGCATTGATGGTCAATTATTGTGGGAAACTATCAAATTTGCAATCAGAGGAAAGACAATTAGTTATTCCACCTTTAAAAAAGGGAAAGGGATATAGAGGAAAACACTTTAACGGACATATTAATCCTAATTCTAGCAGTAGATTCTAGCCCTTTGAGCAAAATAACAAACACATCGGTTTTGGTGAACTTCAGACCATAGTTTATTGCGCATTACATAATCATTAAATATAACAGTATAACAATACAGTTATTTTTATAGAATAACCTTAAACTATGCTTCTCCAACTATGCTAAATACTAAAGCTACCTTAATTATATAATATAAATAATCTAAGCTAAAAAATGAATAAAAAAATAAAATAAAAAAAGGAAATTCTAGGGTGGGTGGGAAAATGGAAAGAAGACATATGCCTGCTGCCGCCTAGCTTGTAAATTTCAAAGTGCTGATGTTTTCACATCAGACAGTGCATAGTTCTATTATATTCAGGATTTCCCATTGGTCAGTTATGATATTTAAGTGTTGATTTACTAATATACGGCTTTTAATCCCATTGGTCAGTCAAAGTATGTATCACTCTGAAATTGACCTTATATAATCGGAAACACATGTTACCACCAACGGGGGATTAACTATGGTAGCTAGACCCCCTTACTTCCTTCCTGTACACAATAAATAAAAAGGCGAGGTATTATCTTGCCCTTAGGCCATAATTGTCACAACAAGGTCTTAAAGGAAGAACCAGCAGGTGTTAAAGCTGTTGTAATTGTACATACATAAAATTGCCTACTATCATTGTCTCAATAACATATTAATAACTTGATATTCATATTAATTAATTTTTATGATATATATCATACCGCTGATGATCCAAGTATTGTACAAGAAATATCTGATGCTGATAGTAAATTAAGGATAGTGAGGGATAAAAAGATACAAGGTATCATAACTCGGTCAAAGGTCAGGTGAAAGTTCCCAATATTTTTACTTACTGTTAAGCATTAAAGCTAATGTGGATTACAAATGTTTGGATGTTCATAATCACGCAGATTGGAAACACTTCTAATTGATGATATAGAAAGGTGAGGGTGATAAAATTTGAACGTTAAGCAAAAATGGTCTTTGGGAAATACAAAAGAAGCAAAATATAGGTAGTTTTTGGGCAGAGATTTTCCAAATATGGGCATTTCTAAATGAAAACCTTCCCACAGCCCCTGAATATATTTTGTTTCGGCCATTATGGTTCAACAATATGATAAAAATTGAAGGAAAAATAATGTTTTTTACAAACAACTCAGTCAAGAAGATATTTCTAATATTAAGCATTTTATAGACAGACATGGGAAAAGAATAATTTATACATATGGGGAAAACATTGAATCTGTTGTAAATGAAAACTTACTTTTGATTATGAATAATGAAAAACCTTCACGGAATTTTTTTAGAAAAAGTGTCTACAATAACAACAAATTCTGTAAAGTCCCAGGAGAGATGGCATATTATTTTAGACACTTCTTTGGATAACGATCAGTGGGAGGAGGTTTACACGTTACCGTTTATTGAAACATGTGATTCGAAATTGCAAAGCTTAGAATATAGAATTAATCACAGAATTTTCTTTATAAACTCTATGTTATTAAAGCGTAAACTACTTGAGAATGGAGAATGTAGTTTTTGCAAGGAGGCTGAAGTTGGTTCCGAGTTCCGTTTAAGCTAAACGAAACTCGGAACTGGTTTCGAGTTCGGTTTAGCTTAAACGGAACTCGGAACTCGGAACCAACTTGAGCCTCCCGTTTTTGCAGTGGAACACCAGAAACAATATGCCACCTCTACTGGGACTGTGTACACATTTTATCTTTGTAGACAAGTCTTGTAAACTCAGTCGCATATCATTATAATATTATCATAGAAAGGAAACCTTAATTTTCCTATTTGGGGTTATAAAAGATGTGAAGACTATAGGATTTACTATTTTAATTTTGCTAATAAAAATATATATCGTTAAGACAAAAGAACTTAATACCCGATTGGGAATTATGCAAAGTCTTTATTAAAAATTATAGAGATTTTGAACTATACTCCACATATATGTTAATCCTAAATGTATCCTACAATAATTTTCTGTTAATATATTAACAAAAAACATGACACATGAATTTCAGCTATGATATACATTTATTTTTAAAGAAAAAGTTAACACTTTGTAACAGGACAGGAGAAAATGTTGCAGCCGGACTGGAGGTTGGAAGTTTTAAGGTTTTACTAGTTTTACATCCTATTAACAGCCAGAGTCATGTAAGGATGTTTAAGGTTTGTTGGTGAAGGAAAGCCGGAGTACTCGGAGAAAACAACCGATCAGCGGTCAGTACCTGGCAACTGCCCGAAATGGGATTCGAACCCGGCACCTCCGAACAGTGATCGGAGGCTCTATCGTTTACGCTACATGGATCTGGTCATGAATAATTATTGACCCAGTCCCATTCCTCTACATTTATCCTTTCTTTCGCCAAGTCTTCGCCCCCAATTACGCAATTAACTAAACTGTTCATTGTCATTTAGCATAATCTATTCTGTTTAAAATACAGATTCTTGTAATCACTCCGTTTCATAGAGGATCTTAAAACATCACATTAGGTGGTGACTTTCCGGATTGAAAAAATTCAAATTGTTGCTTTCAAAATGTTGAGAGTGAACTTCAGGGGACGAAATAGTTTGAAAAAACTCTCATAATTATTTCCTGTAGATATAGTCATCTCGCCAATGGAACACACGAAAATTAAATAAATGTATTATCGTCGGAAAATGTCGTTTTAATTTTTTCATGTATGTATATGGGATCCTTATGGGATGTTGTTTTATCCTGTATTGAACGAAGTGATTATAATAGTCTGGGGTTTTTTCTTAATCTGATTGACCATAATCAATTAATCTCAATTATCATGTGAATGATAATATTGGATGTGCTGATGACGAACAGTTATGATTAATGAGGATGTAATGTTTTCAAGTTTGAATGACAATCACGGTGATAATGAGGAGGAGGAGGAAAAGTGGTTTGAAAGTTTACATCGATTGAGAAACAGGTTATACAACTTAAATAAATCACTCTCGATGGCCCGTATGTAAGCGCGTGAGGGGTCTAAGTGTGGAAGGAAACCGTAGTTAACCCACAGGGTACGAACCCCGGCCGACTAGGTAAAAGGCGAACGGCTTAACCCCTACATCATCCAAAAGAATATTAGAAGGATGAGGATGATATATTATTTTTATTTTATTTTTATTTTTGACTTTATATATTGCTGCCATTGGAAAAAATGAAACAATTACAAAAAGTATTCAATCATTCATTCTTAGAAATTACGAATACGATAAGGTTTAATTTTGAATAGCATGGTTGCCATTGAGACAGAAGTCTGCAAAATTTATATATTTTTGCTTATGTTGACAGCATTCAATTGAAATCGTACAGACTAAACGCTGATATTCAAATGCATTCCCTTTACAGCAAACAATTTTCTCCATCGATTAGAAAAACGAATGTGTGTTGTAGCAGTTTCATTGCAATGACATTCACGTAAGGTGCCAAAATAATTCTTTATCTCGCAAGGATACATGGCTTTCTCTTATTGTATGCGTAATTGTTTACGCTTTTCTATTTCCTGTGATAATAGTTAATAGATATGTCAATAATTAAGCCATTGAGGCTATATTTATTGTCATTAATTCCATTTCATTCGCAATTCCCGCACAGTGCGTTGACCATAAATAAAGCTAATTTTAATCACCCGCAAATAGAATTATTTACAATCGAATTAAAATAAGATTTGTTTTCCCGCTCGATGATCCAACATTCCCTCTAATACAAGATATAATACCTCACCGTTCAGGGTCACCTCAGCATGACCCCTATGGTTAACCAATCAGCGTATGTATAAACGTCTACTAGTACGTCGCGTGATGTTCCGATTCTAGACTAGGGTCATGCTAAGGTGACCCCGACGATAGATTATTAGATCTTGTATTGGAGCATATCGTAGGGAATCATAGTAGAGCGGAATTAGAAGTATAATTTTAATTACATTGAAGAAATTTAGTCTGTATACAGTATGACTACTGTAAAAGAGAGATAACAGAGAAAAAGCGATGTTAGACGACAGTGCCTAACTACATACCTTCCATTAAACGTTCACACGTACTGCCAATATATCCATTTACACATTGACAGACACCGCCCACTAAAACACCTCCATTCAAGCACATCACCATTGAGATATTGGTCTGAAAACATAAAAAAAATATATCAAAATAAATCTGCTTAAGCACTCAATATACATTGAGTAGGGCGACTGGTTCGCCCGATGTCAGTGTGATGTGACCGGGTTGGGTGTGTTGCTTGGTGTCTTCGACGGCATACTTCAGTAGTATAAAAGAAGTATGAAAGGGCAATAGTTCCATAATAAAAGAAGACACAAGACGGATGTACTGCAGTCTCCCAAAACACTCACCTTACTCTTCATACAAGCTAAACGCTGAATACATGAGAAACCGCCCTTACCTGACCCTGGCTGTTAATAGCACGTTAATTATTCAAACAAACACTCATCTAGGACAACTTTTATATTCTTGCATTTCCTTGTAGGTAGGGCGTTAGAATTATAGCGACTGTCACCATTGCATAATCCTAATTGGCGACTAAACATATCTTATCTCACATTCCCTTAGCACCGCCTCACTCGTTGTGAAGAAAGCTCTGGGCTCTGTATCCTGGCCGATACCATAGTATAAAAAATCTAACTATTTCGCCAAACACGCCAATCTGTCGTTCCATTCCCGTTATTCCTGAGTGCTAAGAAAAACGCACCACCCGGCCACGTCATGCTGACAACGGACGAACCAGTCGTTCCACTTCCTGTATGCTGACCGCTAAGCCGGAGTTGAAACGACGACCACTTTTATAGACTAATGTACATATGTGTGTCTCGGCCAGGGTATAGAACCCAAAGCCTTCATTACGGATAAAAGTTCAACAAAGGGCCATATGTGGGCGGGACACATTAGGAAGAAAAAGTTAGCCTGGACAAGATGTTTATATTTAAGTCGCCTTTTTACGCCTACCTACATGGTAGTACAAGGAGATGCCAAAAACAAGAGCAGTTTGGATAGATGTGGAACTTATTGCACAATATACTGCAGTCGCAGTTTTATATTACAATTTTCGACCAAAATAATTGTTTGAGTGATTATTTGTTCTTTATCCAATGAACAAAGCTAAATTTAAAAAGTAACAGATGTTTAACAGACTGCATTGATATCACATTAACAAATTCTCAAGTTTACCATTTTAAATAATACACATGCTATTCAAACAAATTGAGTCAATGTTTGAAATTGGTAATTGCTTTAGATGAATAATTACATTTTGAGAGAACGCTATTTCCATGAGTTAGACCACAAACATACTGCAGCCTCCTAAAACGCACACGTACTTCACAAACACAAAATTCTGCATAGATGGGAGGCCGTACATAATGTTAAGAGGACGGCCAGCCAAATCAACAAACTATCCAACATTATCAGCATTTGTAACTACATACCGTCGTCTGTTGTCCCTCATCAGTGGCTTTTGATGTCAATTGATAATATTTAGCCTGAAGACTCTGAAGTCCATTTGAACATCCGCTATTTAGTTCTGTTGAACTCAATTGACATATACCCGGTTCTAGATAGTTGAATGATATACATGTAACGTCCTTGGAGCATTGTCTTGCACAAGATATTTCACTGCTTTCCACAAACGATCCTGAAATTAAACTGGAGTCTAAAATGAATGTAGGGCAATCCTGCCTGGTGGTATATGTTGTTTGTATAAAGCTTGTTAGAGCGACAGACAGCATTATGGCGACAATCAACACTTTAAAAAACATTGTTTTTCTTTTCTTTTCTATCAAAAACGACAAAGTATACGTTGGTATCAAATCGCAAAGGAATTGAAGTTAAACACAATCTTTGTCAGTTCCAAGTTACCAGCGTTATATATAGGTATTCCAACTGTATTATGACGCTGATGAGATATCAGCATTATAAATCAAATGGTTGGCCAATGGCGCTTCGATTCTACTTTGGTTCGATAAGCACAAGGTGGCTAATAACACGGATTTCAGTGCCAACCCATTTTATTATATCAATACATTGAATCAAAGTAACCAATTACTTCGTGCACATCTATGTAACATGTTTTCGGATTAGCATACTGAATGTTTAGAAAGAACCTATTTCAGCTATCATTACAGCTACCATAAGTTTTGTCCATGAGCTAATTTGAGTAAACCCATATGTCTTTTGTAGTATTATGACAAAGAACATGCAAGATACCAGTAAAGCAATCAAAAGCTCTCAAGAGTCTGTGTTATGGATGATTTGAAGATACTTTATCGAGGTGTACACCTATATATCTGCGCGACACAAAGAAGGCCCCTAAATAATTTATAAGGGCAAGCCTATCATGATCGATGTCAAGAGATAGAGAAATAAAGATCAATAATTTCTTTATTTGTGTTCGATTACATATTGTTTCAGATAGACCGACCATAAAAGATTAAAGCTTTTAAATGCTTTTTGCAGAGTCCGTTTAGTAAGATAAATGTCCCGTTAAATTGCAATGCTTAATATGTAAATAGAATTACCAGTGCACAAGTCTTGGACTGTATACAAACTAAATTATCTTGGCAATTTTGATATTTTAACACCTACAGTTGAGTGAAAGCTAGCCTTTACATCATTGTGCACTAGGAATGCACTACATTTGAACTACAGATAAACTAACTTTACGACTTAACATTACGTCTAATCAGATTTGCCCATCAAAACCCTTATAAAGTAATGAACAGTGTCATTGGACACCTGTGTTAGAAACATATGTACTTCTTAATTGTACCTACATATACATGTATATCGACCTACCTTGTTTCACCTATAGTAGCAGTTGTTTTTCAGTCTTACTATAGATAATTTAAATTTGTCTGATTGGCTTTCATACATTGATACGATTTAATGCAATATCTATGTTTAGGAGTGATAGTTTACTTATAATACTATGTGTAGTGTATGTTAGTTTACTTATAATACTATGTGTAGTGTATGTTAGTTTTCTGCTGTTAATTACATATTTTAATGATTTAGTGATGTAAGCATTCATTTTAGTAATAACAAACTTATCAGCTTCAATATTAATAATTTTCGATGGGTTTAATTTTCATGATCTGCCGTTTTTGTGATTAAATATATATAAACCAAAGACTTAATTATCTGTTTACATTTACATATGTATAGTTCTACATAGTACACATATAGTTAGTATTAAGTTATTATGTAAGTTTTGAAATAGTTTTTAATTCATACGACATTAAATTTTGATTTATTCACTGTTTTATCGTTTTTGGTGATATAAAACATTAGAGTTAAAAAATCAATGCAAAAACTACATATAGATAATTTATATATAAAGCGATGCCAATTAAATCGTGCAGTGCAGTGTTGTTTACTGTTTTGCTGTTTTAATGGTAAAATATTTCAATATTAAACCATGATCACCTGTATATGAGTGCAAATTGCTACCATGAATATCACTGTCATTATTCTTTCGAAGCGTCGGGGGAGGAGGGGGATAGAAATACCGACTTTCGTCGGTAAAAGCTAAATTCTATCTTAATTTCAAAATAACTTAATTTATTTGCGGGTGATTAAAATTAGCTTTATTTATGATCAACGCACTGTTGATGTAATATGTTGTGAAATTACATTGTCAATGTATCAATGGTGGAATATAAGCCATTTTTGTTTTTCAGTTTTCTATTTCATTGCAATGGTTTCGACACTTTAGGTTAAAGTGCACCTACAAATAATATAAAATAGTGAGTGCACCTTTTTGTAGGGCAGTGAATATGCTGACTCTTTTGCAAGTGAAAGATTGTCAGCATTTTCACTTTGTGGCGTATTTCTGACGAATCCCCACAATAGGGAAAATATTTTGTAATAATTTGTAAATTTAGATTTTTTTTATCTTTATTGTTCTCTATTTGAAAAGGGAACAGCTATGTTTATTGGAATGGTCATTTTTAGAGTCTCCAGTTACAATGTATGTGTTAATTGAAGTACTAATTATTATGATGTTATGACCATTCCATTATTTTGTATGTATTAATTGATAACTTTCATGTGATTTTTACACATATAACATGGTTTAGTTTTAATAAACCGTCATCTTATATAAGATGTTATCATCTTTATAAGATGGCCATTTTCAATTCACACATTTGTGTCGAGTTTTATGTGGAGCATGCATAAAAATAGTGAGTGCACCTGTGAAAATTACGGAAATTTCAAGGTCGAAGTTTTTGTTGAACCCTTTCACCCCTATGTAACTTTATTAGACTCTACCATGCATTGATCTGGAAGAGTCCTTTATGGCATACAGTGGTGAAAGGGTTAATATCTACAAAACCTCAATTCCAATATCAGTTTGTTGTTACAAAGACAAACAAAGAAAAAGAGGCCCAGAGGGCCTGTATCGCTCGCTCACCTGGTTGGTAATGTCAAGTCATGTTCTGAATACAGGTTCATTGTTTCTTTTCTGAAGGAATTGTGATATTTTCCTCTTATTTGCCCTATTGGGCCCCGCCTGCCCCCGGGGGGTCAGAGCAAAAATTTATACAAGTTCTGTTCCCCTTCCTCCAAGGTTGTTTGTGGCCAAATTTGGTTACAATCCATGCAGAATTCTAGGACAAGTAGCGATTTAGAGGACTTACCTCTATTACCCCTATTGGGTCCCACCCCTCCTGCCCCCGGGGGTCAGAGCCAAAATTTATACAAGTTCTGTTCCACTTCCCCAAAGATGTTTGTGGCCAAATTTGGTAACAATCCATGCAGAACTCTATGACAAGAAGCGATTTATAGGATTTACCTCTATTTCCCCTATTGGGCCCCGCCCCTCCTGCCCCCGGGGGGTCAGAGCCAAAATTTATACCAGTTCTGTTCCCCTTCCCCAAAGGATGTTTGTGGTCAAATTTGGTTACAATCCATGCAGAACTCTAGGACAAGTAGCGATTTATATGATTTACCTCTATTACCCCTATTGGGTCCCACCCCTCCTACCCCTGGGAGGTCAGAGCCAAAATTTATACAAGTTCTGTTCCCCTTTCCCCAAGGATGTTTGTGGCCAAATTTGGTCACAATCCATGCGGAACTCAATGACTAGTAGCGATTTAAATTAAATGTTGACGCACGGACGGACGGACGGACGACGGACGCCGCGCCATGACATAAGCTCACCGGCCCTTCGGGCCAGGTGAGCTAAAAATATTATATCGAAAGTGCATGAAAACTCCATACATTGGTCTCAAAACTCCAACTCCGCTACTGATAGTTTTGAGATGACTCCCTCGTTGTCCCGAGTTCACTAGGTCATGCTGGGGATTGTTTCAAAAGTTATAATCCACCTTCACTCCTGGCAGTTTTGTTATGACCCCCTGTTCACATTCACAGCTTGACGTCACATCCATCAGTTGAAAATGTTTATTAGGAAAATATGAATTTCATTTATGTTTGTCCACGATAAATATCACGAATTTCTTAGATGTAACGTATTTTTTTGTTTAAAAAGCTAAATGTGTAGCTTCAATGGCCAAGACGAATAGATATATTTATGTCACGCAGATTTAAAAAGAAAAATAACTAAGAGATGAAGACGCATTAATTTATTTTATTATATAAAACACATTATATTATAAAACGTAGACCGACGATGATTACCATTATCATACATGTTATAATTATAATCTGGTATTCACATAATGGATGACAGGAAAATAAATAATTTGATTTCATATATATGTAAGCAATACATGTTATGCGATTATAACAAATACAATACGTCAATATGAATATGGTACTTCATAATATCAGTTAAATTAAACATATAACAAGGCACTTTTTTTCTAATTTTTTTTTCAAAGAAGAACAACCAATAGAAAAAAAAGTAGCAATGATAGTACTCTGTGCCGATAAAACAAATATACAAATAAATATTGAAGGTTGTTGTTTAATGTAAAATGCCTATATCACAAATTAATTTTGTTTCTGAAATTATCTAGTCTTTAGAAGTAGTAACAAATGACAAAACTACAGTTGTTAATTCAAAAGTTGAAGGTTAACATACAATAAGGCACTCCAGAGTAGTAAAACAAGTCTTAAACCTTGATTTTGATTAATATTGCTTCTTCTTATGTACTTATCATCTGGATAAAATGTTTATAAAACATATCGTATATTTTAATGGTTATATCTTCGAAACGTTATTCTCCGATCATCAAGTTTATAGTTTCAATAGTATCTTAATAGTAGGATTTGAATATGAAATACCGAGATTGTGTAATAAAGTTATGGGTTTATATCTAATTCATGCATAATTATGTTTTAATATACACATATATTACTATTCACTCGAAGATGGATACGTTCACAATTAGCAGAATCCACAACGCAACACATATGACTCGGAACGATACTTATCTATAATTATACATAAAATAAACACAACACAAAACATAAACTAAAATAAACAAAAGTTATCAGACTACAATATCGGAATTAGAAACTTAAAAGAATTATAAACAGATGTAACTTTCACAAAAAGAGTTTCAATGACACAGCGGAGATTCTATATATACCATAATTACAATATAGCAAGCACTTGAAAGCATAATTGTAAACAGCGTCAACAATATAAATCACTGTTTTCAAAGACAAATCATATAATCCTTGAACGGGATACCCCGTGATAAAAGACAAGAAAATATCAATCATGATAGCTGAGTATTAAATAACACATATGTTTTACAATTTGAGAAAGTCATTTTATGATAAAATTTATAATATCAGTAATATCAGACTTTCTTACACTTCAAATACAACATATAATATCAATGACAATATTATCCTGATTCTTACTCTACATTCTCTCTTACAATTCAAATACAAATTATAATATCGATGATAATATCATCTTGATTTTTTACTCTTCATTCTCTCTTACATTTCAAATACAATATATAATATCAGTGACAATATTATCTTGTTTTTTACTCTTCAGTCTCTCTTACATTTCAAATACAATTTATCA
The DNA here is from genome assembly GCF_041381155.1 of Argopecten irradians. Taxonomy (NCBI): domain Eukaryota; kingdom Metazoa; phylum Mollusca; class Bivalvia; order Pectinida; family Pectinidae; genus Argopecten; species Argopecten irradians. The sequence continues at coordinate 18,791,513 of NC_091149.1, read as the reverse complement.
CGTAACTGGTCCGTCCAGCCATGTCATACGGCCATGTCATAAATATCGTAAGACACTTGTTAAATAACACTATTATGGCGTCACAGGTAGTTTTGACGTCATAATCTTTATATGACGTTGCATGATTGAATCAGTAGACGGAAAAGTCTCATTCATTCGAGCCGGATTTCCACTGTTTTATATAGAGACAAAATTAAAATGTTTCACTTATATTTCTATTAATAAAAGTTATGTGATAAATAGAATCTTACACTCGTGACTATGTAATATGAAATTTATCAAACCGTTAAATAATTTGATATGCCACTCGCCTTTATTGAACTCGTTTGATAAATTTCATATTTCATAGCCATTCTTGTAAGATCCTCTATATAAAATATCAATATCATGATATTTTACTCTTCAGTCTCTTTTACATTTCAAATACAATATAAAGTATCAATGATCATTTTATCCTTAATATTGTACCAATCGGTGTTACATTGTTGTATCAACAATGTCATCATGAACTTTTTTGTAATATTTCTCGACCATGTGCCTTTTGTTCGAAAATCACATACCCATTTGTTTGCCATTGACAATTATGGCAAGTCAGAGCATATCTACTAAAACATAATATTGATTAGCAAATGAGCTTAAACATTTCACATTTTATACTTCATCCTAGATAATTGCCTTTGTACAAATTTCCCAATGAACTTTGATATTGCACTTAATATAATATGTCCACCGGTGTAACATTGCAAATATCAATGGTCAGATAATGCGATACATTCGACAGAAGTCTGTCTCTCTTTGTTTGTCGGCGAAAGGTCCTTTTTATCAAATCTTCCTGATGACCTTGACACTGGATTTTGTGGCGAACTTTTATCGAATTTTCATGACTCCCGTCTGTGTTAATTGTGACATTCGATTTTGTGGCGAACATTCCTTTTATCGTATGTTAATGACTTCCGCTTGCATTGACCTGACCTTGATATCGTTTCACAATGACCAAACATATTCCCTTATTGTGATGAGGCGTCAACGGAAGAACTCGCTTTGTCACTTATTCATGTAGAAATAAGTAGGAGCATTTATTTCATTGTCTGTCCCATTCGCCGATTTTTTTTACCGTAAAAATAAGGTACTATGTATTATGTGTAATAACGGTATGACCTAATTTGTGTCCAATACAAAATGATATTTTGCTAGCATTTAGAAAAAATGTCATTTCTGGCGGTTTTTAACAACTTTTTTACAGGTCCTTGCCTACAGTGTTACTGTTTCCGGAGTTTTCTTATGAGTTGACGCCTTACCTGTAATGGAAATGATGCGTTAGTATAAAAACAACCGAAAGACATACTACTGGAGTAAATATATGAACGATTCTTCTAGCATAGCAACAAAGGGGAATGTTCACAGTAAATCAAAGGCATGCATTATTGACGTGTAAAAGGACACAGCTGAACGATTGTGAAAGCTATATCTTTATTGTATATGCATTCTGACATCTAACAGAGAGTACAAGTTATGCAGCTAATCAACATTTCTACTACGCTAAGTCTAGGTAGTTAGATATATATCTATCATTATGATAAACATTCATTTGTAAGGAACAAACGGGTTTTTAACAGACGTTAACCGAAACAAAACATTCGCCTTTGCTCATTTTAAAGTGAGAAGCCGGGGAAAGAAAACCATTCTTAATGCGTTCATTGGCCTTTCAGAAGTTCTTTCAAATCAAAACGACTGTCCAGCTCTGCTTACATCGTCCAGTTTTGACCATTGAAATTATGAAAAAAAACACTCGTGTAGATTTAGCACATTTCAAAAATAACTCTTTGAAAGCGAGGCAGCGTTGAAATGACAACACGTACATAGCCAGCCGGGAAGACATTAGAGTTCCTATAACATAAATTAACTTATTCACATGCAAAGCGATTTTGATAGGAAATAGTATTTTTCTATTTCATCAGAAATTATACTGGATATATTAACACCATTTTTACCGACTTAAACCTTCCTTTGCCCGACTATTCACTTTAAGTATATACCAATTAATATTCCATCATTCATTATTTGTTGACTAAAATGTTTTATGCATGTATGGATTCTTACGTTAATGTCTTAGCGTTGTCATCTGTCATTAAGATTAAGACGATAGGTTAATCTCCGTGTGACTTTGGGGTGATTCTGTAATTGTCTGTAACGTGCATATAGAGTCCTGACTGTGCACTGGGAACAACACATAACACACAAAAATGGTTAGCACGTCCACGAAGGCAAGCATGCAAAATACAACCTAAATTGTAACATTGCACTTTATGGCAGAATGAAAACGGCAATGTCTGCATATAACTACCATCATCTCGAAAAATAGTAGATGCACAACTCATGTTTCGATTATTTAAGGTGTGTGTATTTGGATATATAATGAACTATTATGTCGATATCCTCAAAACACTGTAAATGTAATTGGAATACTGCATAGTAACAATGTTTAGCAAAGATTTGTCAATGATTATCTAGCTATTTATGTCGTCTGTCACGTATTCATTATTGTCCCCTCCAAAAAATATCGTGTGCTACTATCGGTATCGTGTTTAAACCTTTGACAGAGAGAAAGTAATTAAATGGTAATTTATACCTCATAGCAGGTTTTTCTTGCGATTAAAAAATGGAAGATTTTTTTTAAAAAGAAGTAATTATATGTCAACGTTATAATATTTCGCAATATCAAAAGATTGATAAAATCAAATTATTGATGACATTGTGCAATAACAGCGACGTTTTGAGGGAGAGAAAAGTCACCTCCGCTAACATTACCGGCTAAAAGATATCCCTTAGTTACTAACTAAGCATGCAATACTACAAGATGTGCACATCGACAATGGTCCTTATTACAAATGTATCTAAGTGTCATCTTAAATGATTAGAAATGGAAATGGGCATGTCATGAATACTATTTGGATACTAAAGGATTGCGATGGTTTATCAATTAACCAAGAGAGTCGAAGTGGAATTAAAACCTTACATGAACGATCAGCATAATAATTCGGGAAAATTTACTTGAATTACGGATATTTTAGGACTACACTATACATATAAATGCATGCAAAACTACGATTATATCTACACGTATACACTTCAAAAACTAGACTTCAGGATTGTCATAATTATCCTATGCATTGCGTTAGAGCGAAATATAAATTACATTAAATATTGTTCATGGATTTTCTGAGGCACGTCTTCAGGATGCAATTATAAAGATCACAGTATTATAGCTAATTAAAAAATGTAAAAAAAAAACCCAATCGAATGAGAATTCTTTGTCTTGAAATATGTGTCATTTTACCTATCTATCTACAGAAGTACAGTGTAAAGAATTAGTATAACTTATCAACACATTCTTCTCAAAATACCTGTAAGAATTTCTCTGGACTTGAAAGGTCCCATCTTTTGATCTTATTCAATTAATAGACTGTTTGGATCTACTATAGTAAATACCCACCTGACATATCCGACCGTTAGTTGTACGCCGACACCGGCATACACTCGGACTTTGGCACCTCTGACCCTCTGGACACCGAGGCCAACAGGACGCTACAAACAATAAAAGGCGGAACCGTAAACAAAAAAATGTAAGGTACACTAATCGTATTTCATAACTACTAAATTCCATGCACGTCTTAAAAAGTTTTTTAACCTTTATATAAAATGTGTCAGTGTGTTTGATAAGGAGAAAATACATCCGTTCCATTGTCATTGTTTGTCCCCGATATAAATATATACAGTAAAACACGGTTATAACGAGCCTCTAGGGATCAACGAAATGACTTTGTCATAAGCATATTTCGTTATACACATATTGTAAACATCCTATAAGAATTTTGACGGTATAAAGGTGGATTTGTTGTAAGTGTGTTTGTAATAAACGTGTATTACTGTATTGACGAATTTGAGGAGAGGATAAGCAAAACGAAAATGATAATTACCATATTGGCAGTTTGGTCCATAGTATCCTTTTCTGCACGTGCATTTGTCATGAGTCCGACAATATCCTCGCCCGTTACAGTTTCTCGTGCACTTAACTGTATCAATATATCATAAGGGTAAAAACGTCAATCAGATACGTAGTAATATAAAACAAAGGTATACTCATTATAAACTTATGTTGAAAGAAATGTGCATATCAATTAGGTAAAATGATCGCTTATAAACGTAATATGTTATGTATATAACGAAGAATACATTGGCGCATATTGCGGGACAAAGACATTTCCCAATAGTGTGGACAGCGATGTTGTCATTTAATTTTTCAAGGCAATCTCGTCCCAATTACTTGAAACAAAAACAGTGACTGATTTATAACCTTTTTTCCTTGATGAAAATTATGAAAAAATGTTTGATGACTTAGGTAAGGTTTTGATAAGTTTGTTTCGAGAAATCATATAATCTGAAACAAGGTTGTTGTGAGAAATCGGGTTCAAGCCGTTTTATTTGTCACGACACCATAGGGAAAAATTGTATCCTTTTTGCTATTAAGACAGAAAAACTGAGAGATTCTTTGTCCTCCTCAAAATATCGTAATTTTAAGTTATTTCTACAAAGTCCTATATGCGTCGGGTTACATTTAGCTGGTTGTTGATGGTATGTTTTTACTTTTAATGATTTGTGATACTGGAATAAAAGATTTAAAAAGCGTTCTAGCAATGATGTGTGAAGCAAAGTTAAAGCAAAATATTGTAATGGTTTGTATACAATATAATTATATGACAATAATTTTATTAAGAAAACATTATTGTAAATGCACTGTAGGCATATTGTCCAGCTAAACTATACTGAAACAATAGACGTTTACAAAAGAATAAATTATACGTTCCCTTTCGAAATTATCGGAAAATTATTAACTAATGAATAAACGAGTCAACAACAATGAATAAATAACAATTTATAATTTACTATAATGATAATACCATACAGGTACCTCTCTAACAATAACATATGACTTTATTTCCTAAATGAAATCTTGTGTACATAGCATATCGTGATATATATTACATTACGTTCCTATATGGTAATAACAATATTCAAAACAAACAATATATAACAAGTCTAAATATAACACGTAAGTACCTCTGTGACAGTACCGTCCAGTGTAACCATGGATACACGTGCAGTGATTGACTCCCACACAACGGCCCCCGTGCAAGCATACCCGGCGGCAGTGGGCTGTGATAGAAGCTAGCGTTGTTAGTAAGTGCTTTGACATGGATCATGTAAGTCAGTGTGACGTGAAGGGAATCATTTCGTTACGGAGAATTAATTTCAAGAAGAGTTACTGACTGTAATGTGATTGAATAGTGAAAGTAATCCAATTGTCGTTTCCTTCACTTTGTTATATTGCCAATGTTTTACTGCGAACTCCTTTTTTAATACATTCGCACAATGGTTAGTTTGCGCTTTCGCAATTATTGCTGTATAAAGTGTTTGCAATTCGCAAAATCGATCATTTTAGCGCAATTTATTTTAACCAAATTGCTTTTGGATACGATTACTGTTCAATATATGTACGTTAAATGTCAAACAATGATGCAATCATTTTTCATTCTTCAGAAATATATTCTCCATAGCAATGAAACTAGATATAGGTATTTTGATTACCTCAATTTCCCTTACAAAGTTAAAAATAATTTGACTCTTGACCTTTATGACTTTTTTTCATACCCCGATGATATTAAAGAATATTGACAACAATGCTTAAACATTAAACTCTATGGAATGATTTCGGTCCATCTTTTAAATATGAAATATCCGACAATGTCCAATTCGAATATTCGTATTTATATTTATATAAGTATAGCACATATGTGTTTACCAACAATGTGGAAAAAAGTTACTGTGATACAAGTTACAAGTTCAGCTGAAATTGATTATCATTAGTAGACAAATTTGTGATTCATGATTATATCAAGTATGTAATACAAATTTCACTGATTAATTTCCACAAATTAAAAGTTCTTTAATCAGTTATTTGTGATATTAAAAAGCATGCGTTATTCATGTGAAATAAGCTCGCTTGATGACCATAGGAATGTGACAAAATGAATGACAACACATATAAAGTCTGGGTGACTACGTATAAGTTACTGTCAATGTTCCGTATCAACTGATCCCACAGACAATATCAACAAATAAGACTAATTCACGTACCACGTGATACATGATAAAGTTTGTGCGGGACTAGCTTCCCCAGTGGTGATGGAAAGTAACTATTTGTAATCTTCCCGCTGTAATGACGTCAGCGCTGGTATCATTGTTTAACGTCATTCAATCACCAATAGAAACAAAAGTCCCACACAAACGTTATTAGGTATGTGAACTAATCACATTAAACTCCTTCTATCTTTCCTATCAAACAACGTATAACAAGAAATGCAATGCAGTGAAATTATCACAATATTCAGGAGTGATTCAACAGAAAATTGTACGACAATTAAATCATTGTAAAAGTACCACATATCAATAGTGATCAAGACACAAGATACAATCACATGCAATGATATACCTACCAAATTGACACCGACGACCATGGTAACCATGACGACATTTACAACGGTTGAAGCTAGCGCATACACCACCGTTTTGACATTGGAATCGGCATACAGCTGTCAATTTCAAAATTAAAGATATATTTGATAAAACAGTCACTTTTTTCTCTCTAATAGATTTTCGAACAATCGTCCCCCAGAGAGAGAACATATATAATTTAATCAATACAAATGTCTTTTCTTTAACAAATTTTCAGAAAAAAAGTAAATTTTTGAGGTAAATATTTATGTAATATACTTTTAAATATGTATTAATAATATATCTAAAACGATATCTATAGCATATTGCATTTGCTTTTGTGTTGAAATGGAACTTCTGTATTACTATTGGAATAGTAAAATTAAGCAAAGTACAATATGTTTCTGATAAAACATTACTAGACAGTGGTCTCATCATGTTTAATGTAAATATTAGCTATGTCCTACCTCTTTCGCATCGAGGTCCACGATGTCGAGCTCGACATCTACAGACACCGGGACTCACACATTTCCCGCCATTTTGACACTTCGGCGAGCATTTGGGTTTCTTGCACACTTTGCCCTTGTAGTTCGGAGTGCATCGGCATTTATTACCTGGGAGGCAAGCGCCACCATTTTGACAAGGCGGATTGCATACGGCTATAAAGAAACGAAAACTCTAAAAAAAAGTTTCTTCGGAAAGTCCGTTTTATCTTTTTTCGTCAATAAGCTATTCGACTACTTCTGCACGCCAACAAATATTGACAGTACAACATATTAGGCAGAGAGACAATCTTAGGGAATATGCAGGTTTGAATTACTATAAATTATATATGTATACAATTACGCCGATAGAAAGAGGGATCCGCTTACGACAAGGACCGGTATTGGCAAGTATATTATACATATATGTATGTATTAGCAAGAGACGAGTTATGACCGGGATTTCTGATTTCAGTAATGACCGAGAATTATGATTTCAGTAATGTCCGAGATTTGTGATTTCAGTAATGAACGAGATTTCTGATTTCAGTAATGTCCGAGAATTCTGATTTCAGTAATGACTGATAATTTTGATTTCAGTAATGAACGAGATTTCTGATTGCAGTAATGAACGAGATTTCTGATTGCAGGAATGACCGAGAATTTTGATTTCAGTAATGACCGAGAATTCTGATTTCAGTAATGACCGAGAATTCTGATTTCAGTAATGACCGAAATTTGTGATTTCAGTAATGTCCGAGATTTGTGATTTTTGTAATGTCCGAGATTTGTGATTTCAGTAATGAACGAGATTTCGGATTTCAGTATTGACAGAGATCTCGGATTTCAATTCAAACATTTTCGCAAAATACCGACAAAATTGAATAATTAAAAATTCGGGATTTCGTTTTGGTTGTTAGCCGAGCACGCGCTGAACATGCGCAATGAGTGATTTTACGGACTTTGATTTTATTTGTAAACACAAGTAAACGTGTAGTTTACGATGGTGACGATTCGAATGAAGGATATATGACAGAAATAATGAAAACGTGGCAATATCCATCCACTGGCTTATTGAAATTGGATCATTATTCAGTTTGTCAGGTAAATATTGCTCAACAGAGGAAAAATTGGCGTGGAAAAGACAGCGACTCAGTGTTCACATGTGCTGGCCATGGTCCAAACATTATCGAAGATCACACTGAGGCCAAAGTTCCTTTCAAACGTCCTAGAATTGTTTTTAAATATTTCAAATGCTACAAAAACAGTTAAGACGAGTTCAAGATGTAAAATTGAGTTGTTTTTTTTTTCTTTTCTCGGGGGTTTCACCCCCGAACCCCCGTCGGCTCTTCGAAGCGGTGATTCAAAATGGCGACATGTTTACATGACCCGTAGCAACCTCTGACATGCGCACTGATTATTATGTTTCTAAACTTCCGGGGTCAGCTATACTAGAAACTTCCCGGTTTTTCCCTCTTTTTTGAAATATAGTAATTCAAACATCTTTATTTCAGAAACCTGGCTTTACCAGCCAAATATCTCGGTCTTGGTGACATCCGGTCTAGACAATTTACAATGTATCTTTATTATAGAAATAAAAACAGTGCCTGATTTTTCTTGCTCTTACATGTTATTATTTAAAATAAGATTTATTAATATCCTTACGTATTTCACATCGATATCCCCCGTATCCTCCGTGACACTGGCACTTGTTATGTCTGACACATACCCCGTTGTTTGTGCATGGTGGGTTGCAGTACGCTAAATAGAGAAAAAAAACAGTAAAATCCAGTTAATTCTCTTTAGGAATCAAGACAACAGTACATACGTGGGATCAAATTGAGTTATTTCGATAAAGCAAAAAAAAAGATGCTTAACTCCTTCAATTGAAACTTTTGTTTTGTATTTACGTCCGAGAAAAGGGTGTATAATAACATATAACATGTTGACTCTATTACAAAGATAGCTTTCCATTGCGTTTTCCTATAGGTAAGATTGATATTTAAAAACCACATTCGACGATCTGTTGCAGGAATGTCACATACTCTATTGTACTTTCTTGAAAAGTCATATATGTAGTCATTTGATTTTTTTAAACCTACAGTTAAAATGGTTGTTTCTGAAGTATGCCTTTCAACCATATGAAAAGAAATCTCATGATAAAAAATCAATAATAATACAGTCAAGGAAAATGTTAATATAGTGACATGCATACTAATTACATTGTTATTTTGCAGGTTGTGTGGGATTATTGTATGATTAACTTAAAAACACCATTTCATCTTAAAAATATACTACTGAACAATGGACACAGCATAAGAGATTGGATTTTGAAATAATGGGCAATGTGCTTATATCAATCCATATACATACTAAGTATAACATAAGTAATTAGATTAAAGTGAATAGTCGGGCAAAGAGAACCAGTCTAAATGCGTTCATTGGCCTTCCAAAAGTTCTCACATATTAATACGACGGTCAAGTTCTGCTTACTTTTCCCAGTTCTGACCATTGGAAAAAAGAAAAGTTGAAAGCATTGAAAGCGAGGCTGCGTGGAAATGTAACCACGGACATAGTCAGCCGGGAGGACGTTTAAGTATTCCTATACTTTAAATTAATTTCTTCGTACGCAGACAATTTTTGATGAGATATTTTATTTTTCTATTTCATAAGAAATTATACTGGATACATTCACACCATTTTTACCGACTTTAGCTATCCATGCCCGACTGTTCACTTTAATTATTTTAATTGAAATAGATTATCTATGTTATAGAGAAAAAACACAAAATTAGAATACTTCATATTAAATCGCGATAAAATACTATTCAAGTTAATTATTATAATTAAAGTTGTGATAATACAAATTTCTTGATGGACTACTTTTATAAAATTATTACGCCGTTGCCTCAGTCAATAAAGGTGACGTTACACAAACGGTGACGTCGTTTTACATTATGACATGATAACTTACATAATTAAGCCACTGAAAACGCTCGTTACAAAAATAATGCTAAGTGCATCGGTTGTTATCTTCCATATATGATACCTTATAATGTCATCATTTTTCCACTACTTCGTGGATATCGTAAATCCCCTTGCTGGTCTGCCATTATATGGAATTAGACATAAAGTATGGCCCTTGTTTTCCGACCTTTCCAAACCACAAACTACAAAACTTACTACAAGATCTTAAAAATTCATTACAATATTACCCGAGTATGTATATCAAGCCTAAGTGTTCCATGGTTTTTTTTCAGTATCAATTCTAGTCTACAGTATATCGTAAGTACCTGTTTCACAGTTGGATCCAGTATAGCCCGGTCTACAAAGACATTTATTTACACTTTGGCAAAACCCCATATTCTGGCAATGTGGCTTGCAAACCGCTGTAACAAATTATTGTATATAAGCAAGATACATTTTTTGTAAGCATATCCACTTACGTAAAAGTTGAACTTTGCGCTTATGCATACAAAATCAATGTAATGCCAAACTCAAACCAAAAAAAAAATATTGATTTGCAAAAAAAAAAAATTTGTTAGATAGACAAGACTTCGAATACACCGAAAGACAACCTTTGCCATAAATAGCTGAGTTTAGACATGGCTTGGGTGACAGTGCTTAAGGTGTTAAAATCAATCCATTGAGAACATAAATACTTTTTGTGACATCTTTATAAGTCTGTGGTTTGGTTATATCAAACATAATGCAGTGCAAAAATATACATGTACAATTATATCAATTTTATTTCCCTTACAAGTGTACAATTAATGTGAGGATATCAATACCGTGTATAATAAAATGGAACAAAATATGAGAGGAATTTATTGATAAAAAAGTTAAATTTGGCAAATGATATAAGTGCAACAGATATTAATATTGAAAACTAAAAGTTTTTAAATAATAGAGTATTCAAGATTGCAAGTAAATATGGTGTATAAATATTAAGATTAGATATGCTCTGATTTTCCATATTCTCATTTGCTAAACTATGGTCAAGTGAGTTGAGTTTTTTTCCAATATCGAGATAATATTCCTTCATGAATTCGTTTCGTTTCCCAAATATTGAGGTCTTCAGAGTGTTGTTCTTCAGTCGGCGTTTTCTTGTAATTATACAGCCTTAGTAGAATCGAAAGTGATGACCTCGACCTACGTCCTCGGTCATTACTTTATTCTATCAGGGCGATATCACACCATATGGACCGCAACAAGAGTCAATAATGAAAAACATATAACAGTTTTCAGAGTATAACTTGTGATTTGTAAGTTTTTTTCCACAATAGTCTTGGCGCGATAGGCTCGTAGATATTTGATTTTGTAATGTGATATATATTTGATCGGACAGTCACCTCAGAGAGTGCATGAAGTTATTGACAAACCTACTTCCGAAGTAGCTGTCGAGTGCACAAAAATTACCAGTACGTTAAGGCCATTTAAACAAAGGCGTTATAAAATGATTCATAGCATGCAGCATTGAACAAACGCGACATTTAAACTATATATTTACATAAATGCACATGACTTACGTCGGTGGCATATAAATCCTGTGTAACCTTGACGACATGCGCAAACGCCCGGGGAGACACATATCCTGTTTCGGGGACAGAACTGCTTACATGTGTTAGCTGGTAGGAGATAAAAGAGTTAGTTTTGAATTAGCTAAAAAAATGTAATTATTACTGGAAGTTATTTTTCAGGACTTTCTTAGATTGTCTGATTAGTAAGGATTTTAACGAAATTAATAAACGAAGTAATAGAAATTGTTCAAAAAAATTATCTTACGAAAACCAAATATTCATAATTAGATACAAAAAAAAACAATATGAAGGAACTGTTAATTATGAACATGATAGAATAGGATAAGCAAATATATTTGACGGAGGGAGGATGATGGATAAGTTGTTAGTTGCATGGAATGTTTAAACAAAGTGATTCAAATACATAAAATGAAGCTTACCAGTACAGGTTGTGCCGTTGCCAAGGTAACCATATGGACACGCCCCACACTTGTAATAAGGATAATATCTCGTCTGCCTGCATGTTACAAGCGATGAACAGACGTTTCTGTCACACATGTTGGCGGCTGAAGAGAAAACAGAGGATTTTAAAATTGAGGAAAAACAAATGAAAATAAATTTGCATAAGACGAGTAAACAGAATTTTCTATTTGATGGATTCTGATTACGACAACCTTTAAAAAATCATTGATTTTATATGAACATTAACTTATCGATAATTTTACATTCCTTACCAAAGAAAACCAACTTTGAATGTATGTAAAACGGTAGATGGACGAGTGTATTAGAAATGCTGTTCTATGAAGTACATACTTTGTGCTTGGCATCTCTGGCCGTCCCCTAGGTAGTGAGGCGGGCACTGTCCACAGGCAAAGGCATTATTCGTAAAACCAGGATCGGACATAGCCAGATCAGTGCATCGTACTCCGGGAAAACAGGGGTTGGAGGCACAGCTTCTATCGCCTTTAGCAACATACACAATTAACGGTTTTATCGCAAGTTAAATTATTGAAACGAGGAAAGCTTTAATTTGTATCCATAATGTAATTTCTGATGCACACAAAATGTAGCGAAACTATTCAATCTATTGAATAGTAAAAACTCAAAACGTGTTGAAGATATATAAGTACTAAATCTATGGTTAATAAAGAGCGAGTTTTAAAAGACAGCGAAAAGCATTCAATGGGCACGCACATTTGCAAAATAGAATAAATACAATTACAATTTAACCTTTCGAACAACGAAACTACAATAAGTGATAAAGATATACAAATGTGGTACATGGAAACACAGCCTAATGTAAGAAGCGAAAAACAATTATAATTAAAGTTGAAAAAGAAAACGTTTTGTTAATTTATAAATTCTGATGACGTTGCATAGTGCTTACATGTGATTCCATTTCCGGTCATACCCACGGGACACTGACCACATCTAAATCCATCCCCTACCTCCACACACGCGACACCATGGTAACAGGGATTACTTGTACAAGCGCTCACCCGGGATTCACATCGAGATCCTTAAAATAAAACAGATACTGAGATAACAAATTATAATTGTCTATATTAAGTATCAGTATACGAAAACAGATGGCTGATTGTTTGAATAGGCTAAACGTCTAAGTCCCATAAAAAGGCCAGACTCCGCACTATAGGAAGTTTTGTGTATGTCAACGTCTTCTTCTTTTATTCATTCTTTTTTTTCTTTAGGGGCGGGGGCTTTGGTGTATTTGTGTTTCAATGTAATAGACTCTTGATCCTTTTAAAGTGCTTTATCACTGAAGCATGCATAGCTATTGGTTAAGTATATTACTTACCAGTATAAGAAGAAGGACAGTTATACTCGTAGTCATTGGTTACATATATTACTTACTACTATAAGAAGAGGGACAATAAAACTCGTAGCCATTGGTTACATATATTACATACCAGTATAAGAAAAAGGACAATAACACTCGTAGCCATTGGTTACATATATTACTTACCAGTATAAGAAGAAGGACAGTTACACTCGTAGCCATTGGTTACATATATGGCATAACCGTTTAAAAAGAAATACAATTACACTTGTAGCCATTAGTTATGTATATTACATACCCGTATAAGAAGGACAGTTACAATCGTAGCCATATAGCCGTATAAGAAGAAGGACAGTTACACTCGTAGCCATCGGTTACATATATTACTTACCAGTATAAGAAGAAGGACAGTTACACTCGTAGCCATTGGTTACATATATTACTTACCCGTATAAGAAGAAGGACAGTTACACTCGTAGCCACATACCCGTATAAGAAGAAGGACAGTTACACTCGTAGCCATTGGTTACATATATTACTTACCAGTATAAGAAGAAGGACAGTTACACTCGTAGCCATTGGTTACATATATTACTTACCAGTATAAGAAGAAGGACAGTTACACTCGTAGCCATTGGTTACATATATTACATACCCGTATAAGAAGAAAGACAGTTACACTCGTAGCCATCGGTTACATATATTACATACCCGTATAAGAAGAAAGACAGTTACACTAGTAGCCATCGGTTACATATATTACATACCCGTATAAGAAGAAAGACAGTTACACTCGTAGCCATCGGTTACATATATTACATACCCGTATAAGTAGACGTCCAGTTACATTAGTAGTCATTGGTTACATATATTACATACCCGTATAAGAAGAAGGACAGCTACACTCGTAGCCATCGGTTACATATATTACATTCCCGTATAAGAAGAAGGACAGCTACACTCGTAGCCATTGGCTACATATATTACATTCCCGTATAAGAAGAAGGACAGTTACACTCGTAGCCATTGTTTACGTATATTACTTACCCGTATAAGAAGAAGGACAGTTACACTCGTAGCCATTGGCTGTTCTGTTATAGTTCACAGTCCGACTGATGCACTCCCCGTGGTGTTTACATCCGCACTGATATTGGACAACCTGTTAATTTTTAAAAAGTATTTATAATAGAATATAGTGTTGTCATAAAGAAATGACAACTTGTATAGAACGGTTATATATACAATACTTTTGATACACTCGTTTTACAATTATAAATTTATACGCACAGAGCTAAACCAGGGAAATGACTTTGATAGAATATACTTCATACTTTATAAACGTTTTAATTAAAAACTCAATGTTTGAAAAAATGTTAAATTTTGTTGGTTGATTTTTTTATTTCAAAATTTATGATTTTTGTTGAAGACAATTTAAAGAAAAGAAAAATAGAAAAAAAAACTATTAATAATTACATGTAATGTTTATTGTATATATGCAAATTATACACTTCAATATAAATCTGCTATTTCCCTGCAAGTGCATTAAAATCGCCAATTGTTTATTTTATCCTTTCACTCGTTTGAAACTGATAAGTATTGGTACATGTTTATCGACCACTGAATTTCGTCCCGCAATAGATATATAGTGTCTGGACTATGTGCCTAATCCATCAGTATTTAAGTGCATTTTATGTGTACTTACGAACAGAACTATTGTATTCTTTCCGCCGCATTTATCTTCTACTGACACTCGGAATACCTCGGCACTTCCGTTTCTCTTTATCGATCGTACGGTGGATTTCCACTTAAACATCCCCTGGCGGCTTATATAGGCGTCGGGTCGATCTACATTGTACACTATGGCGGAACC
The DNA here is from genome assembly GCF_041381155.1 of Argopecten irradians. Lineage (NCBI taxonomy): Eukaryota > Metazoa > Mollusca > Bivalvia > Pectinida > Pectinidae > Argopecten > Argopecten irradians. Next base: position 18,776,291 of record NC_091149.1, on the reverse strand, counting down.
TTCGGGATCTGACGCGACGAGTCGTGTATATAATGTATCACCTTGGATTATGGAAAAAGAGGTCTGCTTAAGCCTTACCATCGGTAGACGATTATCTGAAACGACAACCATTTAAGTACATATAATATATCACAATATAAGATTAAAAAAACTTGTCTTTGTACTGCCAGAATTATTTAATTTCACATGGCTTCGTTCTTTTATTGTGCGTATTAATGAATTAATATTAAGCACTTAGTACATACGCATTAATATAAGAGATGGAAAATAGTGTTGGCAGCATGTTAAATCTTTAAAGCGTTTAGTGACATTGCCTTGAAACATGAGTTACATAAGAACCGTCAAGATTTTTTTTAATGTACAATCAAGTTCAATTTATAAATGACACGCATGAAAAATAAAAAAGAAGCTTATAAATATTATGTCTGATAATGATAAAATGAATCGAGATCGAAACATATTCATTAATTTTGTTTTCTCTGGCTATCTAAATTTAATAAACATATAACAATGGACAATTTCCGATTTTGAATTTATTACCATTTCATTGTCTATATTTTAATCGACATCTGTTGGGATGTCAAACATGTTCCATATTTTAAATTTTAAATTTTGAATTTCATGCATTAAATATATGTTATTTTTCCTATTTCCATTCAATACTGCAAACACCTAAACTGAATATAAACTTCAAAGAAAAGACAATAGAATATTCTGTGATTCGATATAATGTATTAGTCAACATTACATAGTAAAAAACTCGAACAGCAGGGGACTAGATCAATAGTTCGAGGAATACAGGGCATAATTCTAATATCCCCCACTCGTATTTTAACACAAAAAATCTACTGCATGGTTGTGACAATTGTGATGAAGAAAAAAATACATATTTATTGCAATGCATATCAGAATATATATCTGAAACTAAAAGATTTTTTTAGATTTTTCTACTATGATAGGTTGGGGAGATACACTAATAATAATATTCATTTATAATGTAATGTTAAATGTTAAAATATTTTGTTGATAATTGTACTATACCGGATTTGTTTGGAGATGGCTAATATAGGCTTTGCCTGTTGCCAAATCCATTTGCATATTTTTTTGCAATAAAATTTGTTGAAATGAAAATACAGGGCATTCGACTCATCAGAGGTTGGTCACGATCGATTATCGACAGTAAAATTGTCTGGTCTGAAATTATGACAAACAATGTATGTCAATGAAGTTAGAAGAAATGTATAGGGACACGGTCAGGACCTCGCGATCAGTTCGATGAATGAGGGGTATACTGCATACTGCAAAATGTCCATTATATTACATACATGAGTGTCCATGTCGAATAATTACAAACTCATTAGTGTGTTTCCTGGTGTAGAATGTCCGCTTGTTTCCCTTTGAGTCGGTACCTTACATTTTCATTCGAAACTTTTAAAGTATTGATAACTGATATTGTTTACAAAGTTTGATATATCCATCTTAAATACATTGCTATTGTGAAATACCTGCCTTTTCGAGGTAATACATCGGTCTAAGATACATTGTTATTGTGAAATTCCTGCCTTTTTGAGGTAATTTATCGGTCGAAAATGCATTGTTACTGTGAAGTACTTGCCTGTTTGAGGTAAGTTTTCCGTCTAAAAAGCATCGTTATTGTGAAATACTTGCCTTTTCGGGGTAATTTACCCGCCTAAAATACTTTGTTAATGTGAAATACCTGCCTTTTTGAGGTGACTACATTGTCCCTCGTGATTTTAAAGGTATTTTATAAAGTTTGATTTATCGGTCTAAAATGCATTCTTATTGTGAAATACTCAAATGTTCGAGCTAATTTATCCGTCAAATGCATCGTTATTGTGAAATACTTGCCTTTTCGAGGAGACCACATTGTCACACTGCGGGCCGGTATACACTTCTCACAAGGGTTGTTTGTGTTCACAAAGCCCTTCCTATAACACTTGTTGTCGATAAAACACGTGTTGTCCTATTACAAAATAATAAAACACGTGTTGTCCTATTACAAAATAATAAAACACATGTTGTCCTATTACAAAATAATAAAACACGTGTTGTCCTATTACAAAATGATAAAACACGTGTTGTCCTATTACAAAATGATAAAACACGTGTTGTCCTATTACAAAATGATAAAACACGTGTTGTCCTATTACAAAATAATAAAACACGTGTTGTCCTATTACAAAATAATAAAACACATGTTTTCCTATTACAAAATAATAAAACACAGGTTGTCCTAATACAAAATAATAAAACACATGTTGTCTTATTACAACATAATAAAACACGTGTTGTCCTATTACAAAATAATAAACACGTGTTGTCCTATTACAAAACCATGTAACACGGGTAGATAAGGATAATGAAGGCAAAATAAAGTCAAATGGAAACTTTCTCAAAAACCTCTGTCTATTTTCTGTAGAAGACAATTTCCTTAGGACCCCACCCCTCTCCTTGTTTTTCTTTCGAGAAAACTTTTTTTGCGAGAAAACATGGTTCTAAAGTGATACAAATATACAAATAAAAATGTATTTCAGAGAACAAGAGTCCATTGCCGAGGCTAGACAGCATTGTATGTCTCTCTGCTTTCATCTCTCCCGCTAAAAACATGGTTATGCTACCGGAAGAAGGAGATATATTATGTTTTTTATTAAGTTCAACAACCCTCAAAGAGAAAAACTACATGGAGATGGATGACAATCTTTGATAATAAGTACGTACTTTAATACTTTTAACTTAAAAAATCAGCACATCATAAACATGACATTCATTTTTTTTTATTTAATAATTAATAATCAATTTTTCTTTGTTTTCGTGCTAAATTTAAATAAAAAAGTCATATTAAATTATATTTTCAAACTTTCTTTCATAACCCGACAGAATTTTTAAAAATAGTGACATCAATGCTTAATTATCAGTATTTTTAATACATCAGACCCGTGTCTAGTACTCACAACTTTCTATATCAAGACGCTTTTTAGTTGCGTCATGTCAATATATTAATAAAAATATAAAAATGGTGAATGAGTTTGTATTTCCCCCTGCCACAAACGTACCCGGAAGCTGCATCCCGTTTTCATTGTGCATGTTTGACAGACATTGTCTACAGCGGAAACCATATTCGATAGCCTGTTTCCTAGGGAATCAAACACCTGTAAAGAAAAATCTATCTTGGACAAGGCTGACATGTAAATATAATCATGTAGGTATAGTAAATCAATTTCGTCTCGCTTTCTTGTATTGTACATTTGCCCAACACATAGAATAACTTTTTAAAGTTATTTTGGGGTTTAACAAAAATCTGAGATAACGTAAACAAAACATGTGTTTACCACAAGGTTCGAGTTATGAGCAAATATGTACGATGTAAAGGAAGATTGAAAGTAAGCAATCCTACAAGGACACATTGGATTATTTTCAATTATATTTTTAAGTAGAGCCGTTACGTTGCACCTGACAATTATAATGATTCCATATTTTTAAATTCATTTTCTTTTGAAGGCGATTGCTGTTCTCCGATATTTCAACCTTCAACATATTGAACGAGCATATCCTGGCCGCAAGTTCATCTGACATTTAAAAATGAAACACGTGTATTGGCACGTGAGCATGCATATTGACACGTGTAAAGCTGTGCACTTGCTCCACACGACCTGTACATGCAACCGTTCGATCGAAAAACGAAATATTCCTTTATAACACATGAAACTTTTTTGTATTTCTGTACAAACAATGCGAAGTTAGATTTTGAAACCAATATTTTTAATCTATATTATGAAATTGATAAATACAAATAATTAGACTTCCCAAAACGGGAAGGTTTCAAGCTTTACTAGATTCGGCTAGTGAGGTTTGCTCCTTTAGGAGAGCGTTCGTCTGGTGGCTAATCGGTCGCGAATTTTGAGGTTGAACTGTTTGTTAGTGACGTTTTACATACGGGAATTTTGGTGCCGTTAAAGGCTTTGCAAATTGAATTCTGACATCTTGATTTCACAGCCTATGTGAATATTAAACCGACCCGCTGACTATACATCTAATTTATACATTGTACATCCATTGTACTTCATAATCAATTTTAATACATGGAACGTGTACTTTGTACAATCCTTTTCCATTGTCAGTGTAATGTGACCGGTTGAGGTGTGCTGCGCGGTGCCTCTGACGGTATGCTTGCGAGATAGCACTCTAAAATTGGCAATAACTTCCACTTTAGGAGATTTCAGAAAAAATGGCGTGACGTCACAGAAAGTTAACATCCGGGTCCTCAAAGGTACAAACACAGTATGGCGACTAATAAAAACAATAACAGATGTAGTCTGCTACACAATCGATACTTTGACACAAGAATACACTTTCATACTTGCAAATTCCGATTTTAAAATGCTTTCTTATTTTTTCAGAGGTTACAGACATTTTTGTATTTACAATTGTTTATTGCTTAACATATTTGTGTAGATTTAGTGTTGAAGCCAGCTTGCGAAGCGATGCCGGGCTGTCACACATACCCGGTTTTTATCACGTAGAAATCTATGCTGTGAAAAAGTTATGAATAGATAATTGATTTTATTGTGTCATGTTTCTGTTACACATGAAAAACCTGTTAACAACACTATTTATATAACGAAATAGGAACCACCTGGTCAGACCACGGCCGCTCGTGCATGGCTTCGCTGGTAGATCACCTCAGGCCACAACCCATAGTTTGGTAAATTAATAATATTAATACGTAATTACCAAAACATATCTCAAAAACTACTAAAAAGATATATATTTCGTTCTTTACCATATAAATCTTGTTTTAAAGGAATGCTGTTAACAACTGTGTTAAACGCGCAAGCAGATCTTCATGTGTACGTAAATGTACACGTATGGCTGCCGATATCTCGAAATATAAAATGGTGAAATCGTTGTAAATTTCATTTTTTTTTTAATTTTCAGTCGCTTTTATTCCACGGGCTGCTATGTGAATTCTCAAATTGAAGTGAAATTACTTTAAAATAATTTAAATACATGTTAGATAGACAACATTTAAATTTATGAATACAGATCGTAGTAGTACTGCATGCCGACCAGTACACATTACGCATGGCATAGAGAATTCTAAAATACTCCAAGTTCTGTTTTAAAATATAGTAAAAAGCAACCATAAACTGACGCATTTGTATGTCATAAACTAAATTCCAAAATTGCAGACGAAAAAGTTATCCAGAATACGCAATTTTAAGACTCTGGAAAAGGACAAAATTCGGGATCTCGGCAGTACTGTATACGTAATGGCTGCCATGCGCTTGGGGTAATCTACGAAAGCAAATTTTTATTTAGTCATAATCACACATTGTAAAGTGTTTTAGCAAGTAATACTTAGAAAACGGTAATCGCTTATTAAAGTGTGAGTATGATATTTTTGGGAACTTGGAATTAAATATGTATTTCAAGCTGATATTTGCAATATTCTGTCAATGTTTATACGTAATGGCGACCGTGTTTTTTCTCGTGGCGGTCGAAAATAGAGTATAAACATAGTAAAATATATGAATACCATATGTTTATATTTATATATTATTGTTACATATTTCTATTTACACTTTTTGAAATTGAAAAAAAAAAACAGTACATGGATTGCCGTACTATTTATTACAATAAAATGTAAACAAACATCGCAAGCGGCTATGTTCCCACCATGTTAATGTGTACAGCTATACGGAGTTGTACCTTTGAGCGCCCGGATGTACCTTTTTGTGACGTCATCGCCATCTTTTCTGAAATCTCCTATTGTAAAGAGACCCAACACAAACATACCGCAGCCTCCCAAAATACACATCCATTCACTCATACACATCGCATATAGGGAAGGTCGTCCTTATTATAATCCTTAATGTAAATAAAACAACCAATAATCCGAGTTTCCGAAGAGTCTTGAGAGATATGTGCATTCTCTATACTTACATATGCCTGGTACGTTGTAAAGTTCGTCCCTCGGGACTCCTGTGGAAGGAGACACTCCACCGTTTCTATATTGATATAACGCATGACTGTCCTCTCCATGTTACTACTGGGTACCCAGACTCCGTCCTTAAACTGTAATCAGACCATATAAGGCAATTACCAATCAAGACCCAGGACCTCATTAAACTTACACTTCAGTAAGGTTATTTCAGTCGGAACATGCCAACTTTCTTGGCCCAGTTTCATGAACATTCCTTAAATTTAAGGAATCCCTTAACTTAAAATTCTTCATAAGAAGGCATTACAAAAGTTAAGGAAAAATCTTTAGTTAAGGAGAGTTTCCTTAAAATCCGTAATGCTTTCCTATGGAGAATTTTAAGATAAGGGATTCCTTAAATTTAAGGAATGTTCGTGAAACTGGGCCCTGGTTTTACCAAAAACTAGAACCAAGACAGATGGACACATGCGACTGAGTAAATATGCCGTTTCCTTTGAATTGATCTACCTTTAGCATTTATTGCTGCTAAAACAACAAGACCCACCTTTTCCAACTGGCATATTAGAAAGGACACTTATTTATTCATAATTTATGTGAACTTTCCTCTATATTAGTATTACTTTATAGGATATTTTATGTTTACTGTGTTGCTTTCTGGGATTTGTTTTCGTTTTAGTAACTAAAGTTCGCTAACCCCATGTTCATAAAAGGCGACCTAATTTGTGATTGATATTTTCTATTTGAAAATTATTTTTATAGTAATGGTAGCATCACATTTAACGTCCAGAACAGGGTACTTAGATGACTGATCGGTTAGAATGTGCTGCTATCTGTCTTCAGTGAAATAGCATTGTAAAAGATTGTAAAAAGTTCCATTTGCTCAAGGAGGAAGCCGTCCTTAATTAAAAGGTTGTACCTGTCGATCACACGACTGAATTCAAAACAACAAAGGTTTCTGATTTCCGTATTATGTATTGTATACCCAATATGCACCATTATATCCTCCATGCGGCAAAATTAATTATAGCTATAAACATTTATATTGTGTGTGTCCCACTTGCCTGAACTTGACGCACTGCACACCCTCCGCTAAAATTTTTCAGAGGTCGTTTAAGGTACATTCGGATACTTCCGCATCCGCCCGATCGTGTGTCACATGTGGTAAATGGTATCTGGAGAACAGGACGCGGGGTTGTGACAACTTTCGTCGAATAAGGACTGGTAGTTGTGGTTGTTGGAGTGGTAGTTATAGTAGTTGGAGTGGTAGCTGTGGTTGTTGGAGTGGTAGTAGTTATAGGTATAGTAGTTTTTGGAGTAGTAGTTGTAGTCGTTGGAGTTGTAGTTGTGGTTGTAGGTTTGGTAGTTGTGGTTGTTGGAGTGGTGGTGGTTTTAATTGTTGGAGTGGTAGTTGTGGTTGTTGGAGTGGTAGTTGTGGTTGTTGGAGTGGTAGTTGTGGTTGTTGGAGTTGGAGTTGTGGTTGTTGGAGTTGGAGTTGTGGTTGTTGGAGTGGTAGTTGTTGTTGTTGGAGTTGTAGTTGTTGTTGTTGTTGGAGTGGTAGTTGTTGTTGCTGGAGTGGTAGTTGTGGTTGTTGGAGTGGTAGTTGTGGTTGTTGGAGTGGTAGTTGTTGTTGTTGGAGTGGTAGTTGTGGTTGTTGGAGTGGTAGTTGTGGTTGTTGGAGTGGTAGTTGTTGTTGTTGGAGTGGTGGTTGTGGTTGTTGGAGTGGTAGTTGTGGTTGTTGGAGTGGTAGTTGTGGTTGTTGGAGTGGTAGTTGTGGTTGTTGGAGTGGTAGTTGTTTGTTGTTGGAGTGGTAGTTGTGGTTGTTGGAGTGGTAGTTGTGGCTGTTGGAGTGGTAGTTGTGGTTGTTGGAGTGGTAGTTGTGGTTGTTGAAGTGGTAGTTGTGGTTGTTGGAGTTGAAGTGGTAGTTGTGGTGGTTATTGTAGTGGTTAGAGTGGTGGTAGTGGTAGTAGTCGTAGGAATTGTAGTTGTGGTTTTTGGAGTGGTAGTCGTTGGAGTTGTAGTTGTTGTTGTTGGAGTGGTAGTCGTCGGAGCTGTAGTTGTTGTTGTTGGAGTGGTAGTCGGCGGAGCTGTAGTTGTTGGAGTGGTAGTCGCCGGAATTGTAGTTGTTGTTGTTGGAGGGGTAGTTATCAGAGTTGTTGTTGGGATGGCAGTTGTAGTTGATTGAGACAGTGTCGTAGAGGAGGTAGTTGAGGTAGACAACGTCGTTGAAACTGAAATGAAGAATTGTTAATTTACATTTTATATCATTGTTACCTATACACTTGGAGTCCCAAAACTTTAAGCACACTTTAGTTTCGTGTCAACTGTCGTGTTAATGCCTACTAGTGAATTATTGAAAATATTACCTAGTTTCTGCAAACACTCCACTCCTTGGTAACCATAGTAACATATACATCCGCCGTCACTACAAAATCCGTTATTGTAACAATTCCCTGGACACATGGTCACATTCATGTAGCTATCACGTGTTAAATTAGTATCCATGTCAACTGGTTTAGAAACTAGTGTAGATTCACATATACTTTCCGTAAGTCTGAGAATATTTGATTTCCATGACGACTCATTGTTTATCATCGCCATGGAAATACACATCTCTATAATAAACTGTATTTTATCCTGAATGTACTCTGCACATGTGTCGGCTATGTCCGATGCCAATACGAACTCGCCACATCTTTCACTAGCGATTGCCTCGCTTACAGTTTCTTCTATATCCATATCAGACAAATCTTCGTCTCCTTCAAATCTGTAATCCGGCGGTATTACAACCTTATTCCACCAGTCATATGTGACGTCTTTGAATCTTCTGAACGGATGTGACGTCACAAATGGTTTCACTTCCGGACAAGGGTTGCCCGCTGACGCTGAAGAACAATCGCAAGCGACATCAAATTCGTTGGCCATGCTTGGTGCAGGTGTGCGGTCAAAATAACTGCGATCAGGAGCAAACCTAATCAAAAGTATGTCATTGTTATTTTTCTTTAAAACATAAAAATAACTGCAAATAATCAATATGGTGTCCTTCATTTGTATTTTGTTATTCATAGCATCACGACTGGTTGTAAATTTAATTAAGCAAACTGAGTGTTTTCCTTCTTATACATAAGAACTAAGAATTTTACATAAAAAAAATTGAACTGATCTTAGGTTAATGATAATTTAGATGCCATGAATATAACACAGAATTAAAATGACCAACTGGTGCGCCTCCTTATTAAAACCCATAGATTATATTAATAACCATCAATTAAATAAGTGTTACACAACATCTCAATAAAGTATCGCAAAATATGAGTAGTATATACCTCCATGAATTCGCACTAGTAGGTGGCGCAGGCAGTCTGTTTACTTCCGGTCCAGAAGATATATCGACTGATGTGATTGGTCCGCATAATCCCTCCGCCTTTCCTGTGTAATATCCGGATACATGGACGGCAATACCCATCTCTCCGGAATTTATATCCAGGCGAACACGTGCTTCTGCGTTTAGTAGTATCTAAAGGAATCATATTTAGAAATCATCTTTAATGGAAAATGACGATTTTAAACGCACCATATACATCTGACATAATTTTATGTTTAAAATAATAATTTAATACAGGCGGTTGAATTTATATTTTTAAATCAGGTTAATAAGATATGAAATATCAATGGAATACGTGTAATTATTATACATTAATTTGATAAAAAAAATCATCGGAAGTACCGTGTATGTTTTGCAAAGCTGACAATATTGAAAAAAAGAGGTGATCGTGGAGAAATGTGTTTGTATATTTTGAAAAAATAAAGATAATTTTATTTGAGTTTCGATGATTCTCTCTAGCACATTTATCTACATCATCTACACCATGAAAATATTTTCGTAGTATTTTGTGTACATTGAATTACCCAAAGAAAAAAATCAAACCATTCAGAAAGTTTTATTAACCAAATACTGTGTTTGTCTATATGAAACAATTTACACTTTAAACCTACATGAATTAGACGATTGTTCCTTCCCTCCAAAACCTTCATATTGGAAACGATTGGTCCACCGCTGCCGTAAGACTGTAACCGGAAGTCTACCTCGATGTCGTCCACTTCACTTCTTGTATTTTGCCGACACATATCAATAGTGACAACATTTTCTTTGTACCTCAACACCACACCACATATACATAGGCCTCCTTTCTTCGAGCAGTGACGAACACGCATATGTATCTGCAAATTTCAAGTTTCATTCATTCATGATTATCATTGCTACAATCACAGGTGTTCGTTTCTAATATAAGTATAATACTGGGTCAAGGTCTATAACTCGGCCGGCCATATAACACTACCCAATTTCAGAAAAAGTATGATTATTAACCAACAGTATAGAATATGACAATAGGAATACTCTCACCTGTGCTACAATATGATAAAAGAAAGCAAAGCAAAATGCTACCGCATAATTCGCAGAAAAAAAGAAATTCATGAAAATAAAATCTGCGAACAAATTTCAATTTGTACTATGATACTTTTTTTAGATTTATTTTGCTTAAATTAATTTTATTGTTTGCATAGCAGCTTTTACATCATATGTTGTCCATGATCATGACGAGAAAGGACACCAAGAAAGTAATAATACATACCAAATGTAAAAAATAATCATATCCATACCTACCTCTATTTTACTATCAGTACTTTGGAATAAAACATACGTTCCTCGCCTTCTTAGTCTTTCTTTCCTGTAAAGAGGATAGTACATTTTTATCCTAAACAATTTTGCAAGTCTGTGATAGTTTAAAAGATACGGAGCAGTTCATTCAGCCAAGGAGGTAGGTGAGAAGGTTGTCACTGTCTCTTTAATCTAGTAAACATGTAGCAAAACCCTTCTCTTGTTACCTCCCCCCTGTCTCTCATGGAATGGCCTATCTACAAAATTGATGTGTAACCAATATGCTCCAACCAACGTTTACTAGGCATTGTTTCTACAAGATTTACAAACAGAATTTTTTGGACGAAATGGTAATTTTCTCATCAATGGCCTTAAATTAGATAGGGACAAATTTAATAAAATATTTATTTCACCATTACCATTATAATTATTTATTTTCTGAAGTGCTTGACAGAATTCCGTGAAAATACATGGAAAATGGTGTGTAAATTGTACATTACGTTTAAAGAAGTTATTTTTATGTTGACGATGTCGGTATCTAATGTGATCATTCGTGAGGAGTATGGTTGCAAAACTAAAAAAAATAGTCTTATGTTCCCTATCCTTGTGTGTGTTCATACCTCAAATTAAAAGTTAAAAGTTGTACTCCCGACACAGCAAAACACGTAGCCGATGGTAGGTCATATACAGTTAACTACAAAACAATGACAAATGATAAGAACAAAATAGTACAATGCTTCTTTTTTTGTTTTCTTGATTTACAGCAAAAATAAATATAGAATAAATCAGTCGTACAAAATGCAGCTTATGTACTTATTTCGATGCAATTAAAGTTTAGCGCAAAACAATTTCGAACAGTTTGGCGCAATGATACATTATCATGTTCACCATAATAGCGTCATAAACAAAACATTGAAAATAAATTAGCGCAACAAAGGTTCCGCGAAAAGTGCTAAATAATCATTACTACTAAAATATGTACATTTACAGTTCAATGTATATGAGTTCGTCAAACACTCAAAGAAAAGTAAAATTATCATTAATCAATAATCAATACCTATAATATAAATATTACAATGCAATATGTTTCCATCAGTTATGTCCACAGCAAATAATTATTTATCAAAAATGAAACCTTCCTACGGGAAAAAAATGTGTTACAGTTAACCTTTTACCTTTTCAACTGACCATTATTTTGTTCATTTAGAAAGGAATCTCAAATACTAACGTAAGATTTAAACAGCGCGCCTTCCCATAGTCGTCCGTCCTGGAAGAATATGTCTCCAGTAATATCATATTCCTCTGGTTCCAGATTATACAGGTTTCTGGCCACACCGACCATGATTTGGCTTAAATCACATATATTCCTAGGACACCGCTTAACTCTCCGAAGGGGTATTTTACAGGAGGAAAACAAGACCTTCGAAAAACTGTCTTCTGAAATAGAAATCAAATTCTTCATTTGATATGCTTGTTTTTCCTGAAGGGAATAGAAAAACAATAAGACAGTTATTTTACAGTTTGATCACAAGTTTAATTCTCTGTGTTTCCTATTTCTAGTCATGTAATTTTTTATACGGATTGCTAACTCAAACTAAATTGAATATTAAGAATTTGAAAAGATATTGAAAATGAAGCAATTCTGTTAAGTCTTCGAAAATGTATGATTACACATTTTTTTCAAACGGAAACAAATTAAGCGGCATGATTTGCGTAATTAAGATTAAGGTAAGTATGATAGCGATGATGCATTATGAAAAAGGGAATAATATTTTGCTGATATTTTTTCCTCAAAGTAAAGGAAACAAATTAAACGGCATGATTTGCGTAATTAAGATTTAGGAAAGTATGATAACGATGATACAGTATGAAAAAGGGAATTATATTACTCATTGATATCACAAAGACTGTTAGAATGCTAATAAAAAAGACCTGTTCTAGTCGAAAAGAAAATGTATTATATAGTAACAGTAAATAGAGAATAGTGGCTGTTACGATTGTTATGACATTTAAAACACTTCGATGTATTAACGGTAACAGAACCTGTAGTTGTTATTGCCTAGTTTTAACAATATTTTATTTTTCATTGGACATGCATATACAGAATTATAGTGCAAAACATTAGATATTTAAGATTGGAAAACAGACTTGAAGCTTATATAACTTTCTTTCATAGATGTAGAGCCTAGTGTCAAGACGAGATTAGCCCCACATGAGTTAGCTCGCCTTCTCCGTGCCTTGTTACAGAGTAAACGTTGTATGATCTTACAAATATAAATCAATACCTGAGTATGAGTCTACCCGGAAAATGATATTAGTACCAGCTGCAGAACCTGATTTTAAGGCTACTGCAAGGTTAGTACTAGCTATTTTATCTAAGGATGAGTCTAGCCTGAATATGAGATAGTATTAGCTTCTTTACCCGTGTTTAAGGCTAGCCTGAAGATGCGGTTAGTACTAGCTATATTACCTGACGATGAGTCTAGCCTAAAGATGAGATTAGTACTATCTACTTTTCCCGTGTTTAAGGCTAGCCTGAAGATGCGGTTAGTACTAGCTATTTTACTTGACGATGTGTCTAGCCTAAAGATGAGATTAGTACTATCTACTTTACCCGTGTTTAAGGCTAGCCTGAAGATGCGGTTAGTACTAGCTATTTTACCTGACGATGAGTCTAGCCTAAAGATGAGATTAGTACTATCTACTTTACCCGTGTTTGAGGCTAGCCTGAAGATGCGGTTAGTACTAGCTATATTACCTGACGATGAGTCTAGTCTGAAGATGAGATTAGTACCAGCTACATTACCCGTGTTTGAGGCTAGCCTGAAGATGCGGTTAGTACTAGCTATATTACCTGACGATGTGTCTAGTCTGAAGATGAGATTAGTACCAGCTACATTACCCGAGTTTGTGTCTAGCCTGAAGATGCGGTTAGTACTAGCTATTTTACCTGACGTTGAGTCTAGCCTGAATATGATGTCAGTACCAGCTACATTACCTGAGTTTGTGTCTAGCCTGAAGATGCGGTGAGTCTAGCCTGAATATGATGTCAGTACTAGCTACATTACCTGAGTTTGAGTCTAGCCTGAAGACAAGGTTAGTACCAGCTACATTACCTGAGTTTGAGTCTAGCCTGAAGATGAGATTAGCCCCACACGAGTTAGCTCGCCTTCTCCGTCGCTTGTTACATAGAATAGGTAGTCGTGATACCCATGTGAGGTTCTGTACGGGGCTGTCCTCTGTTAGGGTGACGTTACCGTCTTGTATCTGTATATTGCGGTGATTTATCATCGCGAGTTTTAATTTCTTGTGAACTTTTATCGCACTCAAAAAAATCGTTGATTTACAGAATATATTTGTACAGTTATTTAATTCAGAGAAAACAACTGCGACTTTCTTTTTGATACGAGCTATAAACGTACAGAGAAATATCGCGCTGAAATGTGTTTACGTTCTTATAGAAATGATAACGATTGTATAAATTTACTATTGATACTAATCTTTTCAAGATCACATTTGCGCTAAACTTGCAATGAATAGATTTATACGAGTTACCGTTCTTGTAATTGCTTTCATTTATTGGATGTGACCAGATGTCCCGCGACTTTTTTTGATTTCCCGCGACTTACAGACTTAACTTTCCGGATCAAAATAAAAAAGTTTCCTTAAAAGCATTAGTAACACCAGAAAATACACACCGATGGCCTATTAAATTTTGCGATATTTTTATTTCAAAAGAAGTTCACGAAGATTACTATTCGCTGAATTAACAATTGAATGATAATTCCTATCGATATAGATGATGTAGATTTTAATTCGCCGAGATAAACTTTAGCGAATTTACTTGAAATCATGAAATTCGCGAAAGTAAATCACACGCAAAAAAAATTGGTTTACAGTAATCGAATTGGATAACAAAATGACGAAAAACGCATAAAGCATTTGGTTTTTTAAATATTTTATTTCAGCTTTTATTCTATTTCTAACAAAAACTGTAAACGGGAATTCTCAGATTTTTGCGTAAATATACATGTTGCCCCATTGCATGTTCAAAGAAGCTTTGTCTCTCCTGAATCCGTTTACGTTTTGGTTTTTAATTAAACTTTTGCCTCTTATAAGAAGTGTTATTTTTTTAAATCGTGCAATTATTTGAAAGGCCTTCTGTTAAATATTTTCAAATATTTCTCAAATTTCAATATTATATAATACGCATATCGTTCCCTATAAAATCTTCAATGACAAGCACGTGTAATGTTGATCATACATTGGACCCCCCACTGTGATATGAACACATGTTTATTATATGATCGTATCATATTGAATGGGAAATGGGAATATGTAACTGAGATATTAATGATAACATTTTTGTTGTACAAAGTAGCCTACCTTGACGCCCAAGAAGTAAGGGTCGCTGGATATCTCACCAGAGGGCGCTCCAGATACCGGCTGCACTGCGCATGTTATCTGAAAAGATAAGATAATTACGGTCAGTGATCTAATTACACCTAATGAAGATGATGGCGATTGCACGCGCAAATTGCTTATCAGATGTGAAACTACATATAACACGTGCAAACACAACTCTGTTTTCTACAATCAGGCGATAAAACTCGCATCATGTTCTCACGGCGTCCGTTGTGTTACACAAACCGACATTTCGTCAGCGGCAAATTTCACGTGCTTTGTTTGAGAAGAATGTTGTAATCATCCGTTTGAGTTGTGGGGAAGGATTGGATAGATAGTGGATAGGACTAAGGTCGTAAGCTAGTAATTATTTCGTAAAACATAACATTTTCCAGGTTAAATCTGACGATGCCAAAGACGAAACAAATTATGGTAAGGGATAACGACCCAATGTAAAGTTTTTCGCTTTTAGAGAACGGGGAAAATATCCATATAACATTTTCTGAGATGAAATGATATTGTCTTTTACGTATATACTATCAAAGATTAAACTGTTTTTAGTCCTATGGAAATATCAATTTGACATGTACTGGAATGAAGGATATAATGTCTAGAGCAGTTTAAAACTTCATGTAACATTAAAACGTTTCTCAGTAAAAATAGTAGAGAATCAAGTCTTAAAATTTTTTGCCTTTAAGTTTAAAGATGCTACACCGCTAACGAATGGTATTTTTCTCTATCAAAACCAGGAGTAGACGAATTAGTATTTTTCTTCAGTTACAAAAGTTACTCACATTACACCATTACCACCATTGAAAAGCTTCAGCTTCTAATTTTAGGTAAACATAAATATATAAAAATAAATAAAAAAAATTAATTGCGTCCCGATAAAACTCTATGACACTTTGCGGTTGGAGCATCTTCAATTTCTGAAATGATCTGTGATTTATTGTATTCAACTCACCGATCTACCCGCGTATACGTCACTTCCTACGCGGATTGCGTCACTGGTTTCTGTTCGGAATGTCTTTCGAATTATTGATGATAGGCCTCTCTCTCCTTTATACCAAACGACATGGAATGTAGGTGACGTAGTGGCGATGACGTCATTAGTTATATGGAATGTACAATTTAATGATATGGAACTGCCTTTCACTTTCACACGTATAACAGGTTTAGTTATTTCTACAATATGATCTGAAAACAAAAGAAAATATCTCATTTCAACAATTCTATGGACAGATATTTTAGACAATAGGTTTGAATAACACGCAAAGCCTATAGAACTATAAATTTCCTTAAACAGAACATAATGATGTTTTATTATGCATTTCCATTGTTTTGATAATAACAAATAGCCATAGACGGTCAAGACTTACCTGATGCAGATTGATAATAAATTTGCGCTATAACTAGAATAAAAAGAATACTTTATAGGAAATGGGATAGAAAGTGCTGTTCTTGAGAAGAAATTCACATATTTCACACTCCGAGTGTTAGGATGTGCGCCTGTTCCTATACGACACGGCTTGGGTAAAGTACAATTTACCGTCGATTTGTTCCAACACCCACCGTCGTAATTTGACGAGATTTTGGTGACGTCAATATCACCGGAAGGTTGAAGGTAAATAGTAGTTTACCAATGTCGTTTCTTTTGGTATCTCGAATCCCCCGTTTTATATGATTTTGTAAGGAGGCTATATTTTGTATCATACAAATGTATTCTTCTTCCTAACAATATTTGCTCTTCCTAACGTCTTTCTCGACACCGTTTCATTTTCTGCACTGATGTGAACCTTTGCAACCATGTGGAAGGTCATCGTTTCTAATACGATGGTGTTACACACTGCTCCTGTATAATGTGGCCGGTTGGAGTGTGCTGTACGGTATCTTCAGCAGCGTGTTTCAGTAAATGTTTCAATTATGTTTCAAAATAGGTAAGAATTCTACTATCACAAGGAGACACAACACAAACATACAATAAGCTCCTAAACCATACATACACTTTACTCATACATCACCTTGCATATAGGGACGACCGTTCTTAAATTACTCTGACTGTTCATAGAACGTTTAGCGTAATTATTCTACCAACCAACTCAGAGCCAAAAGTGTGGTAAGATCATGTAAGGACGGCCTCTCCTGTACGCAATACTTTTGTTTAAATGCTTGCATATTTTTTGAGGTTGTGGTATGTCCGTGTTACGTTGTGTTTCTTTGGAATAGGCGAAACTCATTTTCTTTCATACCTACGGATGTAATACTGGCTGGTCTAGGGCAATACACTTATGCCGCCTGAGGCTGTATTGCATGGCTACCCATGCAATAAAGCCTCGTGACGTAATGGCCTCAATAAAATTTCTATTTCCTCGGTAAAATTTTAACATTTTTTCACAAACTTGACTGGTTTTACTATAAAAGATGCAACCAACTTAATTTTTGTTGAAAATATTACGTAATTTTTCATGTCTTTCAGCCATGGGTTTCTTCGAATTTATTTCAAAATGGCGGGATATTATAGTTGTAAAATTGCAATAAAACGTCGAGGTATGAAAGAAAAATACTCTTTCATAAGTGGTGATGAAGGATAGGGATATTCTACCCTCGGGATCACAAAATGTTGCAAAACCCTCTGCAAGCCTCGGGTATTACTACATTTTGTGACCATCGGGCATCCATATCCTTCATATCAACATATAAAAGAGTCTTATATTACAGGGCTACCTCATTGTGCTCAACTCCAGGAAAAAAGTGAGGCGGACTCAAGGTAGACGTCAGGAAGACGGAGGTAAATTAAGAAGCAATGATAAGATTCTTAATTCAGTCGCCTGCTACGATCATGCAGCGGATGGTACAGTTTGTAAAGCCCTATGGCTGAAGAACACTTACCTACACAGCTATGTAAATGTCGTATATATATTTGTCCCTCAGAACACGTCGTAAGGGGAGCTGTAACAGATAGAAATCGTTCAGTTCTAAATAGCTTTATAATAAAATCATATGTATATCATGAGCTTTAAATATAATATTAACAATCCATTGTATGAATGATAGTGAGTGAGTGTACATGTTAATATATGTAGGGTGTCCCAAAAAACATGTCCCGAGTTTGACGCTTTATAACAAAATATTTAGATAGACGGAGTAATTTGATTTATATACCAGAAGACAAATAGTGATCTGTCTGTACAACGATATAACAACCCAGACAAATATCTTTTTGTTACATATATTGAAAATCGACAGAAATTCATATTTCAATAATTTTGCGATTTGTTCAGAAAAATCAATAACTTTCAGTCAAAGAATGGGCGCGAGGTGTCCGCCCTACTTTTCGATGGCATGATGAATTCTGTCCCTCACCACATCACACTCCTGTCAATCTACTTCCTGATGATGGACTGCATACCTGGGTGACATTTTCATAACATTTCATTTACTAAAGTAGGGGATATTCCGACCGCATTGTAAAGTTCAACAACTTCAGTCGGAATCTTCATCGATGATGTCATCATTTTTATTATGACCTCATCACATTTAATAATGATGTAATCAGTACATTTGTACTCACTGTAGTAAAATTTGGATACTCACTGTAGTAAAATTTGGATATTTTCAAAAAAAGTTTAGTATTGCAAAAGTATTTACCTGTCAAAGTCGGGACAGGTTTTTTGGGACACCCTGTCTGTCAATGTAATCATAAAATTGATTGGATTTTTTTTCTAATGTAAAAATAATATTAAAAATCAACTGTACAAATTAATATCTGAAACAGTTTAATATATATATATATATTTTTTTTTTTTTGCCATTAGAAAACCATTTTATTTTAATTTCAAAAAAAATTATTCAGTAATACATGTAAATAACGATACATTTCCCATTCGCATATCTAGGACTCTCATTCAATTTCCATATTTGTTATCTTTTAGATCAAATTTACCTCACTCTTTCCATATTTGTTATCTTTTAGAGATCAAATTTACCTCACTCTTCTCTCTTACCTAATTACAGAGGTATTAAGAATTTGCGCTTGCATATATTTCAATCATTTGTCGCATCCACTCAAAAAAATATATACAATAAAGTTAATTTGAATTAATTTCAACAGATTAATATTTCAATACAGAGGACTAAATACTATTTAAAACTGTTCAGATCTATAAATCATTTTTTGTAAACACACGGTATGCCATTACAAAAAAATCAATATGGAACAACTATCAAATCTTAATAAAAATAGTCGTGAAATGTACAAAAAATATATAAATCACCCTTGTGTCTTCATTAATCAATCACTTGAAATAAGCTAATAATTCGAAATAATCTAATAATCTTCAAGAAATAGCATTAATCTATTATTTTGATAATTAGACACTTACTATAGGCACAGTAGGCGACTGGACAGCCATATATCCACTCTAATTTATAAATAAAAAAGTCTCTACAATTTTTTATCACTACAGGAAAAGAAAAGGCACAGCAACTCTCATAGTTAGCACATCCTTCGCCATTCCTTATTTGACCCGGAAGTGGAAGTCCCTCAGCCGGAAGTCGAAGCCACACAGGCGCAAATGTACCACAGCTTTTACTCTGAAATATGTCAGCATTTGTTATTCATGTTGACCGTTTAGTTTATCAACATGGTATCCGTTCATTTGAACTATAATTACTTTTTTCTTTGTTTTATTTTATCAAGTACTCTGAAAAATTCATTATAAACATTAATGTTACTATTTTTTAACTTCATAGAGTTATGAATACATTTTGTTTGCTAATTTTTGTGATAATACGCTACATCAATGCTTAAATGTACGTACACATGTGTAGAATATGTTCGTATACAAATGCAATACTATATAGAAACAAAGCTTAAAATCAGCTACATACAAAAATGTTACGAGAACGATCGAGTAAAATTACGTATGATATGTTACTCGATAAAATAATACACCGTCAGGATATCACTATGACGGAGATATAATTTTTTATGAATTCACACCGACTTACTTGTTGTTTAAAAATCTTTACGCCATAAATAAGTTGACAACATTAAAAACCGAAATGGAATAAATCGTAAATGAACTGATAATAAATGGCTGTATTTGATGACAAACTCAGTCATTTACTTCTCTCCGTCTTCAAAAAGAACGAAGCACGAAATCAATACATGTGGTCGACTGAAAATATTTCACTAGACTACTTTGCCAGGCTATCACTAGGCCCTTACATTCGTGATGTTATAGGAGTTGTAGATTCGGACATCATTAACACACACTTATAATCACTAACTCACACTTTGTAAACACATTACCAAGATCATGCCGTTAGATTTCGGGGAGAGATAGTTTCAACTGATAATTTTAATATGTTCCATATTTCAAACAAATTATTAAGTAGTTCATTTAAAAAGAAAAAAAAACGTTGCAAGTAATTTTCAAATCGTAGCACACCAGGAATCCAAATTTTGTTTTATTTTTTTCTGTTTTTAATTTTTAATTTTTAAATTTGTTATATTTTTTGTGTGTTGCCTTATGCAGACCTTACTCGGCAACACATATGCAAAATAAACAGAAAAAACCGCGAAGGCTAATATAAATATTTATAATATAAAACTTAGCATTATTTTAATTGAATTACTTGATTACTCTTATGCATAATACATAACTTATAATTATATCTATATTGTTATTTAACGATTGTTAAGGAAGGTACGTTACCTCGACACATGACGTCGGGATTTCTGCGTCTGTTCCGTTGAGTAGAAACCTGTACCATCCTGGGGATAGCTTATCATCACATAACTGACCGGGGTTAAAAACGGGTCGACGTCTGACGTCATCAATTATTGTGTACTGGCCTTCGACACATGGATCTGAGAACAAAATGAAATTAAATGAATATTATTATCAACAAAAAACAAATAGCAAAATGATTGCAATGTTTTAAACTGTAACTGTAATACCATCATAATTATAAACAACAATAGTACAAAGTTGACTAAGAATTACTCATTTTGGAGGAAACATCTATAATATTCACAGTAAATAAAATGTATATGCATCCATATCGTTTAGATATTAAAATGTATTATACAAGCAGATCAGCTTCACTTCGGTGCAGGAGCCAATAGCAATGGTACACAGTTGTTAAACATATGTGACTTGGGTAACTGCTGTGTTTGGTCTCAGTATAAGTTCTCTGTATACTGCGACTGACTCGGGTGTGCTGCTCGGTGTCTTTGGCCATAAGTATGCATTATGCAGTAGCACAAAAAACACAATTGTCCCGCACTGTACTGAAACCCAATAGAATACTAACATACTTACTATAAGCATATTAGGAAATCCATACCTAGAAAAGGACTTATTTTTACACTGTCTAAAACGATATGCGAGTTGTAACATTCTTAAAACATTCAAAGTAAAATTCTTATTTTGTGATTTCCGAATTTCTCGAATATAAAACCCAAAAGAACGAAAATAGCATCTATGATTTTTTTATTTATCTAGCAGAAACACATTTGTATCTGAATGTCAAAAAATTTAGTAGTAGCTAATCGAAGATATGTACGGGCGTTGTAATGAGATACGGTCTGTATGTATGATCAAAGAGGGGTAAAGATGAATAGGAATCAAATCTACATGGACAAAGCTAACCTGCCAGCCACTTTGTGTGGGTAGGTCTATATACTGGATAATCTGATGACCAGGTTTACCTCGCGGTCAATAGTTTACCTGGTCAGCTGGTCAGTCGTCAAATCATTACTCGATTGTTGTACATTTCAGTCCACGTTAATATGCGAGATAGGTAAAATAGATTCCACGTGTATCACTTACAAGATGCTATAAACCAATTATCTACTTGGCACATTTAAAAAACATAGTTGTTTTACGTTTTAATATCAGGTAGGGATTGACTTAATACCATGCATTGTGTTAATAGCTAAGGTTATAAGGACATATTCCCCCCTGTGTTTTGTGTTTTAAATGTTCATATTGTGTCTCCTTGTGATAGTGGGACTCACTCTTGTCCAATTTATAGTGCTATCTCACTGAAGCATATACTGTATGTGTCCTGCCTGGAACCTTCCGGAGAACTGAGTAAAACGATTCTTCTTTTTCAAGGCCCGAGGAACCTGTCCAATGCGGGCCTTCAATGGTTGTGTAACAGGCAGAAGGCGAGTTGGGGAATGCATCAAACCTCAACTATTTCGACATTTAGACTTTGGGATGGATTGACACAAATACCATAGAGTACCTTGTAGCCTAATATTCACGCGGGTTAAACTTTTCACGATTTTAATATAAAAAACTAAATTAGGCTTCAACGGTATTGAAGTTTCTCAATCTGGCTTTCACAATATTTCGGGATGATAATGATATCCCACAATATCACAAAAATGTCACCCTCGAGAAATAACCAGAAATTTGGTATAACCCTTCATGGTGAATCTCTATCACAGGTTTATATTGTTTGTCGAATAATTTATCATATCAATACCTTGAGTTTATATTAACCTGTGGTAATGATTAGTGGAATAGTTTTCTTACATTACACCTAATCGTATCGTTATAAAAATGATTAATATTCACAATGAAGACATATGTCTAACCGCAATCATCTCCAAAGTACCAAATAAGGTATCAAATATCCGTATGAAGTTTATTATCATCAAACTAATGTCAAGATACAAATAACAAATGTACCCTTAATCACTCTATATAAAAGAAAATTATGTCAACTTTCCTGTGAAAGATTCATATGATAGCAAGTAAAAGTATTGTATTTGCCTTCTAATTTAGTCGAAAAAGAATCGCTTTGTATCTACACTTATTGACAACTACGGCCAGATATCCTTTTATAAATAGAATAAATCAAACACTGTCTAATGAGACATTGATTTTAAATATTTCTTTTCAAACCTACTTTCTGTTTGGTTTGTAACGAGTGAGCAAATAAACTTTTTATAAAAGATGTGATATCTCCTCTATACAATGTATAATCTCTGTATTAATTGCATTAATTAACCCTGGACTGAGTAGACAGTGTTGTACAGTAAGGCGTGTTAATCCTCCTAATAACTCACCATCACTTTTTACAGCTATTATACCAAGTAGATCAAATACCGGAGTACCAGAAAAAAAAAACCTCACCGACGGTCAGTACCTTGGGCAACTGTCCAAAATGGAATTCGAATTCGCGTGTGTGAGTATGTGAACTTTTGTCTAGAGAGTTTATGTTAAACAGTAACTTATCACTGGGAAAAACCGCTGCTGTAGGGAAAGCAATCATCGATTAATATGTGGATTGCAACACACTTTTACCACTAAGCCACTAGCTATAGACTATCAGACATCCGTGGTAGACATGTAGGAGTATGTTACAATATAGTTTTCTTGAGAAGGGTCCAACGGGCAGGTGCGCCAAAAGATTTAAACATAAGTCAGTGATGTTTTCTTTATTATCAATTTGAAAGACAAAGCGGAAAGAAAAAGCGCAACCGTGCACATTCCGCACTGGCAATCACAACACTGAGGAAAAAGATAAATTCTAAAATAGTTTTATCGCTCAGAGGAATGGCAGCCATTATTTATACAGAAGTCTTCAACGGAGTTTCCGATTGTTTGTAATGATGAAGTGCATTCCGAACCCCAGCCTGTCGCAGGTAACAAGATTCAAAATGAACTACCGTGTTCAGCAGACACTTGAAACATCGCAAGATACGAGAATTAAACGAGAGGAGGTGAATCATTCGGAAGAATTACTGTTTTGGATGGTACTCAATCGGATCACCTCGTCATTTTCTCCGAAACTAGTGGGCGAGGTGTTCCGATTGGGATGGTACTATGAACAACAGGTTCCGAAATGACAATATTGGATGATTCACTGTTTTTAAGCACATTCAATAATTACAGATTACAAATGTTTACTTCCAATATTTGCTCTTTTGTACATTGTATACTGTAAATCAACTAATTTTTGCAACAACTTGATTTCGCGATTTAATGCCGAAATATTAATCGCTGCAATCAAATTTCGGGATTTCGTGCCAAACTATCTATCGCGGCAATTCAATTTCGCGAATATACCTAACATTGTCGCGGTGATTTCGACTTACGATGTCGACTTGACCTGAAAATACATGAAATTAAATCCCTCACAAAAATTATAAAAGAAAGATAAATAACAAAATCCGAAGCTTCTGTACATCAAATAAAATTTGTATTATTTATGAATGAATTTTTAAGTTAAAATAAAAATTGTAATAGATAAAAAAAAAGACCAAAACAAAACAAAAACAAACAAAAAATACTTTTCTTTTTTTAAAAAAAAATCTTATGAATCAAATATGTAATACTTATGAATTATTTTGAAAGTCAACACAATCCAGATCCACAGGTGTATGCATGTATTTCCTCTGGTATATTTGACCCCTAAATAATATATTTGACCCTTAAGAAATTTTAATGGCCTTGAGCTCTCCTCCAGCAGGTCAGCGCCCTGTTGAGTGGGTCTGGTGTTTCAGTTATTACACGATTCAATATCTTCATACGAGAGACCAAATAACATTCCTACACTTCGATAAATATGGGCGTATTTACATTTCATTAGTGTTTGATCGACGAGAGTTTATCGTGTTAGAATCTCAGCGAGATGATGACTTAGAGAGAGAAGAGGTATAAACTACACTTGTATACTTGATATTGTTTCCGCTTTCAAATGTGTTTACGTAAACACTCCGCTCATTAAATCCGTGAAACAGTATACAACACTGTCAGAAGCAACAACCCGAGAAAAGAAAAAGAGTGTTTGATCGCGTTAATTATTTAATTCTATAGATATCTAGTGACTTTGTCTCAGTGAAACATTTGATTCATTATCATCAGACATATTGCTATGGTAATCGGCCGAAACTTTGTATTATGTGCAATGAAATGACGGATGGGATAGACAAAATGATCGACTATATAATGTATCAACGACCTGGTAATTTATTTACTTTTATTCCGCCGACGTGAAGTTGAAAGTGAAGAAAGAGTAACAATATTTGGGAGAAAATACTGTCTAAATGGCACATAGCTTAATTATATCGGTAAAAGTATTAATTATCAAATGATGTCGTTAATGATTGATAACACATCGAAAAGTGAAATGCTGAAACTTCGACAACGAAGTAGATGTTATAATTATTAAAGGTATGGTACTAATCAAGAAAAGATTGATGTATTTTACAAGGTAGCGAACATAGGATGAATATGAGCATCGTCAAGCCATACACTGTATGTATGCTAATTGTATTTTGATATTATTCTTTGTAAAAAGCAAATAAGTTGAAAAACTTAATACAAATAAAGAATTTGAATTTGAATTTGAACATGGATCTTGTTTGTTTGCGAGGAATGCATATCACAATAAGACATGAAACGAATCGTTTATCGAAAAATGAAAAGACAAATGAAGTCGTTCAATGAAGGAATCCGTAAAAATGACAGGTGAACAATAGAACAATCAGACGATTTGTTTGTTTGTTTGTTTGTTTGATTAATAAACGTCCTATTAATAGCCATAGTAATGTAAGGACGGACTCCCATATGAGTGGAGTGTAGCGTGTATATAGTGCGAGGTGCGTGCTTTGGGAGACTGCGGTATGTTCGTGTTGTGTCGAATGGGTTTGGTTTTATCTATTAGGTCATTACTGTTAATGTGGATATTTTCGCGAGTGCTTAATTTCGCGCCATGGAAGAGTAAACGTGTCGGTATTATTTACGTGGTATATATATAACATACTTCGGAAACATAGTTTTTAATATTCACAAAACTTTACATGCGGTAGAAATTCGCGTTATTTGCGAAAATGAACCCCTCGCGTAAATTTCCGCGTTTACATTAAAGAGGGCCTCCCCAGTGCCTTCTGTTTTGGAAGACTGCGGTATAGTCATGTTGCCTTGTCTTTTTTATAGTGATATCTCAGTAAAATGTGCTGCCGAAGACACCGATACAAGCACATCTTATTGGGAAGTCAGAAAAAAACACCAATGCAAGCGAACATTTACATGTGTATTAATGAACGTGCATGCGGATACCAAACTTATCAACTGCATAGCCTGCATATTAATACTATTATCTTATTCAAATATTTATGAATTCCATGACTCGGTAAAATAAACTCCTGGCTGTCGTCACCGCTCTTCATCATCGTAGCACATAATCTTTTGATCTTTTAATTGAGAGAAATGCATTTGAAGTATTTATCGACGTAACTTATCACTTCCCCAATTATCGTTACAACTTTAAGTATTTCAAACCAGCGGTGCGGCGGCCCTATATCAGACTTATTATTATTGATGTTTGTTTTCTCACTAACGATCGTACACAGTGTGATGTTGTGTGGTGAGGGAGAAACTCCTAAATAAAATTGTGTCGGAAGCGCCATAAAGATTAGCAAACTAGTAAATTCTGTCACGCCCGGCGTCGGTGACGGTCTTATCAGTTGGGATGTAAGTCTATATATTATGACCCCTGACCTGGCATGGTACATTCTCTACACTGTTACAACACGATCATATACATATAATTTGTTTGACGGATTGGAAAAATATATAGCGTAATCATGTCAAAATACAATCTTTTCATCAAGACATTAAATAGTGTTTTAAAAATAGGGTTGTTTTTTTCTTGTTCTTTTTCGCGTTTTTGCTTCTAGTGAAATGCAAAAAGAAGTGTATTTTTCTTTCTTTTTTATTAAGCGTCAAAATCGAACCTTTTTTTCATAATACTATATTGTATATTTCCATCTTAAATTATAGACTAGAAAAGCGATATTTTTTTGTAAATATAACAGAGATACAGCTACATGTATAAGCACACTACCATATTGTAGTCTTTTTTATTTGTCAAAGATATTGTAAACCACTCTATTTGTCAAAGATATTGTAAACCACTCTATTTTCACGATAGATATTGTAAACCACTCTATTTTCACGATTGATATAAATTTCCCTGATGGAGCCCGAACGCGAATTTCTACGTTTCCTGAATAATTGTATAAACTCTATAATTATTACATTAATGTACGATTTTATGTGCTCGATTTGAATATGGTGATACACTGTGACAGGAGACGCATTAGACGTGGAAAAATGTAATCAAGAATATGGTGATATACAGGACATGCAAAATAACGTATTCACCAATATGGTGATACAGAGAAGACGCGAAATAAGATACATTTTGTAATCATGAATATGGTGATACACAGGAGACGCGAAATAACATTCAAGAACATGGTGATACAGAGAACACGTCAAATAATGTTTTCAAGAACATGTTAATACACAGGAGACGCGAAATAATTCATCCATGGATATGGTGATACACAGGACACGCGAAATAAGGTATTCACTAATATTGTGATACACAGGACACGCAAAATGATATATTCACGAATATGGTGAGAATACGCGAAATAATGTATTCACGAATATGGTGATACCTAGGAGTCGTGAAATAATGTATTCACGGACATGGTGATACACAGGAGACGTGAAATAATGTTTTCACGAAAATGTGGTAATATTGTTATGGTAGCGAGTTTTTTAATTTGTCTATAGAGGAACGAAAAAACATTGTACTCAAACAAATACCGTTATTAAGACGGGTAGAAAGTCGTCCGAATGATATTAAGTGAAAGCCATTTTGCAAATCGTTGTCAATGTATATCATAAAAGGCATTATAAACATGATACTATTTCACATTATTATGTTGTTTGGCGAATAGGAAAATATGAAATTTGTTTGAATGATTGTGATTAGTTAGCCAGCCCT
This sequence comes from Argopecten irradians, assembly GCF_041381155.1. NCBI lineage: Eukaryota > Metazoa > Mollusca > Bivalvia > Pectinida > Pectinidae > Argopecten > Argopecten irradians. Next base: position 18,748,440 of record NC_091149.1, on the reverse strand, counting down.
GCAGATAGGGCATAAGAATTGTACCTGCTGCCCCTATTGCATGATCGTAAAACGCGACTAAATTTAGGATCTTATCTTTTATCTTCTTCCTAACTATCTCTCTTTTTCGTTACTATCTTTCTAATGTCTCCCTTGACACTTCCTCACGTTTGGCCTTCTGTTGAGCGCTCGCCCCTATGTGGGGTAGTGTCTGGGTTCTGTCCCCTGGCCGTGACTCCCCAAAATCTATAAAAAGTGGTAGTTTCTACTCCTGCTTAGCGTTCTGCATACAGGGAGTGGGACGACTGGTACGCCCGTTGTCAGTATAATGGGACCGGGTGGGGTATTTGACTTGGTGTCTTCGGCGGCATACTTCAGTGATATAGCACTATGAAAAGGCAAGAGTACAAGAGGACACAACACGAACATACCACAGTCTCCCAAAACACGCACCATCACTACATACATGCTACACATCGCATACATTGGAGGCCGTTCTTACATGACCCTGGCTGTTAATAGGACTTTAAAATGATTAAATAAGCAAACAAACAAACAGCGATTAGTTAGAAGTGTAGAAAGAAGCAAATCAATACCGCTTTAAGCATACCTTATTTTCATTTGTGCGTTGTTTTGGAAAAACATAAAACTCGAAATATCGGAGAAAAGAACGCTACATTGACATCTCTTGCAATTGTGAATTAAAGGTATACGAGACTGTAACTAAATCCCGGGTCCATGTGGGCCCAGCTGGATCTCGAACCAGCTACTCAGAGTGACAATGCAAAAGAATGCCGGACACTTTAACAACTTCGCCAGCATGACCCCGCGTAAGATTTACCCAGTATGGGAACACATTAAAAATGAAAGAACAATAGATAATAAATTATGTGTGCAATTCTATGTTCTATAGCTAACACTAAGACACATAGGCCACTCGGCTTTTTGGCTGGACAGAAAGACCATAGACAAACAAAGACATACCATCCAGAGATAATATGGATAACATTTCGGACATGATGACTTATGGCGGAGAAAACTTCACCTCACGTAACAGTATATAACTCTACATAATATACCAACAGATCTTCAAAGGGTGTTCTGACACATCTCGAGCCCCCGACTCCTCCCCGTCACGAACTTAAGTCGTAATTTGTGACTTTGATCCCTATCCCTACACCCTATTGCGCTCACAATCTAGATATATCACAATATATTGTCGGCTCATGGGGTTAGACCAGTCAGCTTCACGTACTTTAGATCAATCTTACCTTTATTTCTACAATTGTTTAAGCTTATTATTGTCATCTGCGCTTGACTCAGACTTTTACGGCAGGTGTTGTGTTTTATAAGAACGCTTATCCTTACGGAGCTGTTTATCCCTTCCTTGATATTCTTAACCAGAAATCCTCAGCCAACCCTAAATATATTCTTAGTTATTCGACCTTTATTTTTATTCTGAGTTCTGATTGCGACTGAGTCTCTTAACAAAAACATTCGAACATATGTTCGAATACCAGTCTGGTCTCTCGAGCCGGCATACCTTCATCTCGTTATTAACTTGTACGTATAAAATGCTCGATTTCTGTCCCTCGTTATGGTCGATTGGGGAGTTCAAGTCAACGTATTGCTTTAATCGGTTACGGAATCGTAACAAGTTCTCTTTTACTGGAGTATAACGCTTCCATGTCTACATCTTCCTATTTGACCTAGTTTTGTTAATTTTCAGTTAGAATCACGACTTAACTTGTAATTTAATAGTTTCAATTGCTTTCCACTTTGAATACAAACAACTTTACACAACAACGTCTTCAAAACGAGGAAATCCGGAATTCGTACTTCAGAATCCGAACCATGAATTAAACTAACTAATTCCGCGACATCAAGGCGCGTTCGACCAGTATCGGTTACATACCCGTGTCTTTATCAAACGCACCCGTGATTTACGATCCCTTGCCAGTCCATACTTCGTGAGAATATATCGTTATAGACACAGCATTACGTCGGTTATATGATACTTAAGGCCAACTTACCTTTCTTTTTATTTAATTTTCAAAATAAGAAAGTGAAATATACACCTTAGATGGGAGTGTCTAAATTCGTTACAGAAACGAAGTGACAGTTAAAAAATTAAATGATAACGAGAAAAGGATGACACAGCCCGGGGTATCAGTTTGTAAATATAACCCATGTTAATGCTTCAACTAATAGCCTCATTATAAACCCAAAAAAACTGTGATCAAAGATAGGGGGTTTCTTAGACATAGAATGTCACTGGCGCGAGGGCGGAAGTTAATCCACACACAAGCAGGTTCCAACAATCGCTATCTGTTTGAGGTCATTTAGTATGCAGCACGATATGCGCACATAACCATCGAAGAACTGATAAAAGAAACTTTGAGAATAAAGAGCCTTAAGAGGGTAATACTATTCTCTTCTGACTCACGTCGACTGATCTTATTAGGAATAACATGAAACATATACATATATGTATAAAAAATGTAACAATACAGTTAAAGGCCCGCTTCATTTCCGAAACAAAAATCAAAAGTTTCTTCAAAACAATACAAACATCAGAAAACATTTATCGATGGCCTAAGATAAGGTTACAACACCAAACGAATGCAAAATTCTCTATGGAATCTAAGTTAACACTGAAGATCCATTTCGCTGTTTTGCCGTCTGGCGTAGCTGTTATCATAGTCAATATTAGGACGACGGCGGGAAACATAAGACGACCCGCGTTATTAAAAATTTGATTTAATTTTTCAGAAGGTGAGGATAAATGTAGTATTAACGGTACATGTAAGTTAATAACTTTTGTGACTCAACAAAATTATCATTCTCGTTTTACAATGCCATTCAAAAAATAAAAGTCGTTTCGGAAAGGTAGTGGACCTTTAAACAAGGCCGAGAACATCCCTATGATAAATAATGATTCGTAGTGCACACATATACATAAAAGACTCTTTAGGTCTACATTTGTATGTATATATAACAAAGATACTTGACATCCTTAACAGAGGCATGTATGATAGAAATGTAATAGAATTTCTGAAAGGTTTTGCATTTTTACTACAAAATACACAATGTTCATCACGTAATATCGTGTCCTCTTATTCAGAGTGTAAATATGGTGTGCGTAATGTCATTACTCTGACAAATTACACTTATAAATGTTACGATATAAAATCTCTGCCTCAAGAAAAAGTGCATTATCATGATACGGCGTAAGAAAATGATCCAATTTGCTAAAATATTTATTTTGTAAATTGTTGTAATATTTATACATACATGTGTGCACTTTACATCGGTACGCTTGGTTTGCGTGCGATCAACCGATACAGCAGTTACTAAGGTTATCAAGTACATTATTGTCCTCAAATCTGCATCACTTTCAAACATTCTCGGGATGTACTCTGGTAATGTGTCTTACATTTGTCGATAATTTTGGTCAATTGACTTTTTTATTAGTTATAAATAAATATGTTTTCTATTCAATTACGACTTTTCATGACTGTATAAATTTAGTGTAGCAAACTTTGACGATGTCGACAGGTGTGCTTTTATCATTACGTTACGTACGTTCTAGTAATACAAATGTAGCTGGCTAACTAATGAACATGTCCGGTTCAGAGGATGCAGAAAAGTCAGAGTTCACAGAGGAAACACGTCAACCTTCATCGGCTGCCAAGACAACTAAGTTTTCGATTTGAAGCAGGGCAATGCAGTTCCGTATATATTTGTGCACTCTTTACATGGTAAATCTGAAAATTTATTAACATAAATCAGTTCGTTCGAGTGTCCGAAATAACTTGCAGAGCTTGCATAATCCGTTTTCTAACGTGAGTCATTTCTTACCGCGATGTCTGTTATAGCAATACGGAAGCCGGGATGATTTGTTTGTAGGTGACATTTTAGAAAGAAATTATTTCGCAAAACAGCCCGCTATATGACACATTTATCTTGTCATATGATTTACATACAACGTACAATTTTCAAAAATGTTCCTTAGCTCGTGCTAGGCTCGTGCCTTCCTTTCTGTACAATCGAACTCGACAGGCGAGATGAACCGATAAACAGATTGGTATATTAATTCTAATCACCCTTGACCACGTGGTGAAATTAATTAAAGGGCCAAACCCCCCGTATCCCTGTTTTCTTATCGTAAACCCCAAATTGGAAGGTGTCGACCCCACTCGTCCGATCAGCAACAGAGGTTAATTGTACGCAGATATAATCTGCCGTTAGGCGATAACCGAACAATCTTAAAACACATGTTTTGGGTATAACTACAGATAACCTCTAGCCCTAAGGTCAAACATTAGTTATGCATAGTCATTACAGCCATCCATTTCTTGTCAAAAGTTTCATTCAAGCAAAAAATGTCGTCGTGTAGAGTTTCAATTTTTATCAAAGCATGAAGTTAGCGTTTCTGGTCAGTGTTTTAGAGAGCCATCAATCAATGCTCACCTGTACAGGTAAAATATCGAGGTTAACAGGTAAAACATGAAATCGGAGTTTTACTATTCTCGTGAGAGAGAACAAAAAAACCTCATTCGGGACATTCGGATTTGATGATGTTTGTGTCGGTAAACACGCGGTGATATACACGACAATTAAACACTTAGACAGGTGGAGAAAAACTAACAGTCGGAGGCATGTAGATGGTAAACCAGTGACCAGGCAACTTAAGGGAAATATAAATTAAAATCTAAAAGGTATATCAACTAATTTTAAATTACGATAAAGCTGTACGAGTTTACAAATACATTAATTATAATAAAATGTTGAAGCTTTCTCGATCAAATTTTCGCAACCATTTTATAGATCCCGCGGAAACACATTCAATCTCGGGAATATATCCGGTTATTCTTATATCTGTAATCAATAATTCATTAGCATAATTATGAGAGTGCTTTTCAATTGCCTGAATATCATCCTTTTAATCTTCTATCACTTTCGTTACAAACAAAAAACAAAAACTTACATTCGTTATTTAATCGAACTTGACAATCGCTCTACATGTGTAGTAAAATGTAGTTGCATGTAGGATAAAATGAAATCGGACAAAGAATCAATTTTGTGTCCGGTATTGTACCCTTCCAAAGTCCACTTGTAACCCATTCCCTTTGACGGGGGGAGTTTGTGAAATTTACATTTTTAATATTACCGCTATGTCATCAAACGATGAGTTAATCCAGGCAACTGGCCGCTTTCTTTATCTTTCTCCAGCAGCCGGATAGATTACCGCCTCCGATCGTCACGCTAGGATGACCTTGTCTGGGGTCACGCGCTGAGGTCAGGCGTTCGGCCATTGTCCAGATACAATCTAAACCCGTGACAGGTGATTATTTTCCAATCGATTATCGAACTTGATAGGATCTGGCTTCCGAAATGAACGTCGGACATTTAATAATGATATCATTACATTCTTTGATTTTTCGCTTCAAACACTTATACCGTTCTAGACTATATTTCTACGCGAGTGAAACGAACATGATTCAGATTTTATTTCATCACTTTATTTTACAAGTATTAACAGGAATTCGCTATCATAATAGCATACAGGGCGCATAAACACTGTAAATACATGTACACCGGTCACCAATCTGATTAAAATACAGATCCTTGTTATCACTACGTTAGATAAGAGGATCTGAGAAAATCCCATTAGGGGTCATGTCCAGGTGACCTTTGTAAATGGCCAATCAAATTGCTACTGGCAAAATTTTGACAGTGAATTTCAGGGGACGAAATAGTTTGAAAAGCTGTCAAGAATTATTTCCGTGTACGTAGTCATCTCGCCCAAAGAGCACAATAAAGCTAATCGCATTTGTATGTTGGGGCGAAATGGCGTTGTCCATTGACAGAGCAACCTGCAGAAAATGCATTTGATCTGATTTACACGTGGTGTAAAGGTCATCCGAACATGACCCTTAATCGGATTTTCTCAGATCCTCTATTGAACGGAGTGGTTATAAGGATATGTATTTCAATCAGATTGACCGGTCACAAGTTTTTACACCCAAGAGGCGTCGAGGTGGCCGAGTGGTTAGGATGTCCTGACATATTACCACAAGCCCTCCACCTCTGGGACTCGAGTTCGAATCCAATGTGGGGCAGTTACCAGGTACTGACCGCTGATCGGTGGTTTTTCTCCGGGTACTCCGGCTTTCCTCCACCAACAAACCTGGCACATCTTTAAATGACCCTGGCTGTTAATAGGACATTAAACTAATCAAACAGTTACACCCAAGATGGCGGTATACCCCCGCTTCGAAACGGACAGGGTGCACGTGGGTTTAGTTTATTGTTTATGCTATAAAGTATTCGGTATTTATATAAATGTGATTAGATTTCAGGTAAACATTTGAAGTGTTCTCACAATCGTTACAAAGCAAAACCATATCTGTCTGGCCAGGGAGAGCAGAAAATTCAAATATCGGTCACTTCTGGTATCAATGTGTGCTGACTTCCGCTATGGTATCGACTAATCTATAATAGTAGCTAGACTTGTTTGCAGACAGAACAGGAAATTAAACATGCTTAACATTCAGACCAACGCAGCGTAACTGATATTTCCATTACGTAGTTCCCACAATACACGAAAGACTCAACATTATTTACATTTTAGTTCTTTTCAGATCTCGTTCGATGGTCCCTTTCATACGATGCAATCATACTCTTTCGTATATCAGACAGTTTCAAAGTTTAAATCTGTCACAATACAGTGGTTTCTGTCAAGAACTAGGCTCTATGATCTCTCTGTAACATTCATACACTCTTTCCTCTATATCAGACAGTTTCAAAGTTCAAATCTGTCACAATACAGTGGTTTCTGTCAAGAACTAAACTCTATAGATCTCTCTGTAACATTCATAACTCTTTTCTCTATATCAGACAGTTTAAAAGTTCAAATCTGTCACAATACAGTGGTTTCTGTCAAGAACTAGGCTCTATAGATCTCTCTGTAACATTCATAACTCTTTCTCTATATCAGACAGTTTCAAAGTTCAAATCGTCCACAATACAGTGTTTTCTGTCAAGACCTAGACTCTATAGATCTCTCGTTAACCTTTCGTTTCTATCTAGGTCACGTTGAGTCAAAAAAGATTTTCAAGGGTGCATCTGTCCCTATGTGTGTTCTTTGATGCAACATTTGGTGTATAAGTAATTCTGACGACAGCCAGCGCGTGCTGTAGCCTCTCATCAGCGCGTGCCGTGGCCTATCACATCTATACGCGCCATCTTCTGACGGTTTCCCTATGTTATATCGCTTCCTCTGTTACGTCCCCCCTTAATTTGACAATAAGAACCAATTAAAACAACAAACACATGCTTTCTATTGTATTAGTGAAACCTAATCGTTATGGTCGGTTGAAGTCAGCGACCGCATCTTGTTATTCGCACTTGTTAAGGTATGTAAACACTAATGAAATGCAGACGCTGTTTATTGGGGTTCATATCTTGAATCTGTCTTTTTGCCCATTATCGCTGACACATGCTTCCTTTCCCGACATATCGTGAGTCGCGTGCCATGTATTGTCTGTAGGATTTCATCGCGCCGAAATCTCGTTTAGATAGAAATTATGCGAGATTTAAACGTGATTTACCGTAGAATTCACAGTTAATTCTTCCATTTGATTTCAGCTGGCAATAAGTTCCTATCATTACACAAAATGCTGATTCTATATATATAATTGTCTATCAATACTAAATGTACAGGGATGCGAGACTGAGCCTTTCCATTACATTGTTTTTGATTAAATTGGCTCACTCAATATTTCCAAAAATAAATCACTTCCGTTTTGTTTAATGTTATAGACATATATTTCAGAATTTAAGACACATTTATCAGGATAGTGTAAATTAATAAGTACACTAAATCTCGTAAAGAAACTGACGGTGTTTTACCGAAAAATAAAGTACAATTATAATGGCTTCCGTCTGTCGTTATCTGTAAAGGTGATAATATAAAGTCGGAGAGATCTAGTAGAATGTATCATCAGTCTACGTGTTTGAGTGTTTGATACAATAAGACAGCAGTGATGCCTCCCCATTGGTAGTCGAGATTACGTAGAGATGTTTTTGACCGATTTCATTAACGTCGGATCCTTTAATCAAATTCGATGCGGTGGAAATGCGATGGAATTTAAACAAAATTAAACAGATATTTTATTTCGTGTGTTTCCCCAGACATGTTTTTTTCTTGAATCTTCCTCTACACATTTGTATTGCTTTAGACAAGAGGGTTTTATAGAGATTACAATTTTATCTTTAACGTAAGAGGTCAAATACATTCCGACAGTTTGGAATTCTTTGTAGCATGATTTTCGTTTTGTTGCTAATTTCAAGATTATTATGATAGGTAGAGTATGATTTACGATAAATCTGGTAGGAATGGAACTATTTCGATTGTTAAGTTTCAATGTATCCAATAAAAGAGGTCATCTGAAGACGATCTTTCCACATGCAGACCAAAGATATACCACTATCCCCCCACTACAAAAAATATATAATGCGAATGACTCGCTTCCATTGCATTTTTGACATAGCGACGAAAGTACAATGGGCCAGCAGGTACATTTATCAGAATAGAACTGGTCAGACACTTGTGTGTCTGATTACGGTGCCAGAATTAGGTCAGTGTTGGTCAGTTAGAACGTTCGGACTGATGGTTTAACCAGATACGGTATAACATCACTGGTAACCCAAAATGTGTTAATCTTGCCGAAACTTGTTAGAATAACGGCAGAATACTTAATTTTTAACAAGTTTCGGCAGGATTAACATATGTGCTTTTTTATTCAGTATTAACCCTTTATATTAAGACTTTTCCTCAGAATTCCAATTCGATCAATAAAATTAAGTATTTCTGCCGTAAAATTAAGTATTTTTCTGTCCGCCGTGGATCGTGACGGCTGACGGCCGAATAACAGAGGGTATCAGTCACAATATACCCAACTTCGTTACGTGCACGGCTATTTATTGCTACATTGTCGGAGGTTGGGAATCGACAAACTTTTCCGATGCGACGGTGAAATTAACAGATTCGGCGATAGAATTAAGAGTTTCTGCGTTTATATTCAGTGTTTCTGCGTTTATATTCAATGTTTCTGCGCTAATATTAACACATTTCGTCGCTTACATCGAGCGGGCGCGCCGAGCCGTGACGGCCGAGCACACGGCTTACACAGGTAAACTTTACCTTGTGAAACGAGACTTACAGTACGTACAGCCGATTGTACCTGTAAAATAATTATGTTTACAATTCTCTTTTCCCCTTTAAAAATACATATATCCTCATTATCCTATTCTACTATCTTTTGTTGTTTTCTTTCCCGCGTCTCGTCATTTGAGCTATGCATTTTGCACCTTTTTTCGGAAGAGTTCCGATACGAGCGGTAACAAATGAATAACTGTCTAGGTTATGTGTAAAATATGTGTATATACACGGGGATTAACTATGACAAACAAATTATGTGTTTGATTATGTGCAATTACATGTATGTATATTCTTCTCACAAATTTGAATTGTTGACGATATTAAAGATAGTTTTTTCATTAAGATCATCATTTTTTTCATGATCTTTCATTAAAAATATTTTTGATGAATCTGGTCAGTCAAATATCTTCCTCAATGAAATACAAATGATTAATAGTTTTTATAAAAGTTTTATATGAAACAGCGCCTTCAAGATCAGTTCACACAAAAATGGTTCTCAGATGTGGAAAATTCCTCAAGAGGGCAAACTTATCTAATATATAAAAAAAAAATTTGGATTTGAAAAGTATCTTATAAAATTATCGGAAATGTATATATAACTAAATTCCGTACATCAAATTTAAAAATTCCAATTGAGACTGGAAGATGGTGTAATGTTGAGAAACGTGAAAGAATATGCCATTTATGCAATGAAAATATCGGGGATGAATTTCACTATCTTTTTGTATGTAAACACGAAGAAATAAAAAATATACGTATTAAATATATCCCACAGCATTATTATAGTAATCCCAGTCTTCATAAAATGGGTGGCCTTATAGGTATTTGTAATATCCAATTATTGAAGAAGGTGTCTCTATTCATTAGAAAAATGATGGTATTTTTGTAGATGTGAATAAAAGCTATGATAGTAGTACGGTATAAGTATTAATTTCCAAATTAATTGTCCACATTTTAGTAATTGGTAATGATATATATTGTCCATCCTGCCACGTGCAGTTAAAAATGTAACTTGTATTTTTATAATCCATGTAACACATTTAAATGTGTCTGGGAGACTATAATAAAATTTTTGAAAGATATTTTGCTGTTGCCTTTAATTGTAAAATGCTGATTAAGTGTTATACATAATGATCTGCTTTTCAGGTTTGCTGAATTGATTTGATATACATAAAACGACTGATATCATATTCTGGTAATATTTGATGTACTTTGTTGCATGTAATTCCAGTATTTATTTATTTCTGCGTTTATATTCAATGTTTCTCCGTTTATATTCAATGTTTCTGCGTTTATATCAACACATTTCGTCGCTTACATCGAGCGGGCGCGCGCCGAGCCGTGACGCAAGGTAAGCCTAGTACTATACATGTATACAGCATATATACGTATACGTTAGATCTACAATTTGAGTTTTTCGAGTAAATGGTTATTCTAGCTTTATGATGTAGATATTTTCAGTTTCAAAACATTCCATTTACACCACTTCAAAAATTCAAACAAGCATATATTTAACTTTAGATTAGATAATCAGTCCAATTTGATAGCGATATCAAAATGATGTTCGGATCAGTCTGGACTGAGATTTAGATAGCATATGATGTAAATTTCAGTGTAATAAAAAAAAGTATAATGTAACACTATCTTTTTACTAGTAAAATCCCAAAATTTAGCATGAATATATCTAGAATCCGTGTTTTTATTTCATTCAAACTTCTGCTATAATGATATGATGCAAACACGGCACCGTTTTTGAGTAAATGTGATATTGGAGTTACAGTACCGAACTTATACCGAAAATAATATGTATATCTATATTGTTGCCTTTGAAACTTTATCCATAACGTTTACTAAAAAGCAGAAATACATCAATGGTATTTCTGATATATGTTCCTTTATTACAGTTTAAGTGTAGATTTAAATTCATTATTTCAAAATTATACTAAATCCTTAATAGTATATTCATTGTCGACCGTTTTGTATATCATACCGAGATTTAATAGTATGATATATGAACATTTATCGTATAATCCAAAAAGTAACCACATACAGTGTTCAAATGAAAATTGAAATTATTCGTATACAGGCGTTAAAAATAGATATAATATCTTGTATCTTTTTAAAAATATACTAAGTGATCTTTAAATAAGTATATTTAGTGTGATAATGTTGTAACCCTTCTTGTATGACTATACATGTACATTAAGATTCGAAACGGTGAAAATACATGCTTAGAATTTTTACTAATACCTTAAAATTACTGGAGATTGCTATATGCCACGATTCCGTAATTACAGTCTAGACTGGAATAATTTTTAAGGTTAAACCTTTAGTTGAGCTAGTTCTTAGAACCATTTTTGTTTCTGAATAAGTCACCTTCCATTTTTGTTTTACCTGTGTACGACATATATATATATATGTAATATATATTCCTAGGTATGATCAGGTATATTTTATTTCCATTTGCTTTTACATCTTCATTCTAAAAAATGGAGGTGACAATAAAAAAACCTTTAGCATAGATGTACGGGGTTTCCATAATTCAAATCACAATCCAATTAACGGATGTCCTAACCTGATTGACAGTAAGACAATAGCAAATACCCGATATAGTCCACCGAATAGCAAATTGCCCGCGGCCAGGTAATTACAGGTGAGTTCGATGAATGGCGTTGTGTACAGGTAAATAACATCCTGGTCAAGGTATTACATAACCATCAAACCAAAGGCATGGCTAATTATATATCTATAATGTCGGTGTATCTACTAGTATATCGATTAAAAATTGAAAGCGACCGCACGGTCTGAAAAAAATAGTTTGTTTTGCTTAATATCAATATTTAGATCTTTTATAATATCGAAAGTAAATTCTTTCTACCACATGTTGAAACGTTTTACGGTATTGTAATAAATGTATCTCGATTTATTCGGTTAGCAACACACAACACAATGTTTGTAATGATAAATCATCGGTGTGTACGTATGTCAAGCATCATATCCTTGATTCTTTAATCAAGAATTTCTTCAACTGTTACGTAAAATTTCATTCTACAGTCACAAACTTTGCAATTCACAATGTATCAAAGATACAGATTACAGGAAAATATTATTTAATTAAAGCGAATTCGTTGCTGAACTCCTCGACAAAAAATCGGAAACTTTTATTTCTGTGTGGATTTTCTTTTATAATTACACGAAGATACCTGCTATTAGGGTTACTTTCACTCTTTTAGTTATTTATATTCGAGACAAAGTTATTGTACGATTAACTTCACTCAAAAGTAATCATAAAAAAAAATCTTTGATCGGCTTTTCCTGTGACCGTCGATGTAAGTGATAGCACATCAGTTAAAGTACAGCAATAAGCCACGGACTATTGTGACGTCACACGGTTTAGGGCTAGAAAATATGCATAATCGGGCGGTCAGAAAATTTGACCTCGATATCGGCGGTTTACAGGTTAATCCGGTCGCGCGCGACACGGAGAGGTTTCTACACGGTCTAATAAAGCCATTTCCAGCATAAACTAAAAAATTATCATTTTTGACTACACAAATCCTTTAAATATATATCACGGAATTATAAATGCTTATAAATCCTTGTATATATGTAATCGTGTTCCGTATTTTATTAACACTTTTTGAACTTGATTTAGGCCTAATAGTTATCGGACTAACGCACCATTTTATCATAATAAAAATGTAAATGTGTACAGATTACCGAGTACCCGGATGTACTGTTACATGAATCTCCTAAAAGTGCTGACTTGCAATATGGCGTGTGTGTCAATGATTATATATATATAAAGTCAAGTGAATGTATTATATATGCCAATTCATAAATACTTGGTACTGAAACCACCCCCATTTTGTATCCCAACATCGTCAAAAGTATCATCAAGGATTTATAAGTGAGAACTGTCTCTTTACCCTACTAAACACCACGCGTAACGCTAGACCAAGGACGTATATGAGTCTCACTTATAAATCCTTGGCTAGACGAACCGGGAAATCGAGTCCAACGAAACACCAATGTAAAGTTAATAAAATTTCACAACGTTTAGTACTTGCTTTAAGGACGGAAGATTTAGAAGATATGTCTTAAATTTTTGTTAAAAAAAAACAACTCATGAAATGACGCTTCAGAAAGTAAGACGGTAACCCTCGCACCCACAAGCTACATCAAAGGCTGCGCCGGCGGATATTAACGGAAAATCAGTCGTCGCCCAACGTCACGGTCAGTACACAAACGCAAAAGCTCCTACGTCGTACTTGCCCAAAACCCAGCGTGACTTATTCACCTCACATACGTCCTTGGTATCATCAAGGATGTATTTTAGACAAAAATCCTTAGTATCATATTATCATCTTATTATAAGCGACCGCGGTGTGAAAAAGTGCTCACAGAAATTAGACATACACTACATATGAAACTATATATACTATGGTCTCATTAAATTATTAGGTAGCTGTATGACTGTGTTTCTGGTGTTAAAAATCATACACATATGATCGCATTGAAAAAGTGTATACAACTATCGTCGGCCATTTTTCTCACTTCGAGCTCCCCAAAATGCATACGCATCCCCTTCGTAACCCCGCAGGGTACCGCTAGCTAGCTCCTACCCGTGGTGTCAGGATGGCCCCAAGCAATATAGCTAAATTTGTCCACGGCGTCCGTTATCTGTGGAGTTAATTAGTCGGATGACACGTGTGCGGTACACAGTACACCTGAGAGGTGTATCTATAGCGACAACATATAAGTAAATGTACAGGTAATATAATTCACCTGACAGAGAGAGAAGAACATATACTGGCAATAAGTTTTTTTTTTGTAAAGTTCATTCTTTGTAAACCCCCATTAAAGTGTACTGGGTTAAAAAGGGTCTTCCCGAACTTCACTGACAATCTAGTCTCTGTCTTTCGTTGATTAGCATTTTGAGTATATAATTTTTAACAAATGTATAGCACAGTGATCGTTCATATGATATTTTATGTTTATCATAGTGACGTTGTGTATCGATTACGTCACGCACTAAATATAGCCTTGAAAAAATTGCTAGCCGTTGGTCGGTTTGTGTTGACACAATATTCCATGTAAATGTGTATTTTATGGTGTAATAAATAACATGCCAGCTATGATAACTCCCAGTAACTGGGTTTCGAAAGGTGTGCTCTTAAACTGTAAATTGTATGAAAATTCTGTTATTATGTGACCTTCTTATTAGTGCTTTATTCGATTCTTGCCATGACGGTTCATCAGGATATCTATTCAAACCAATATTATTTTCACTTTTGTGTCTCATTTTTAGAAATAAGATATGATGATTAATACAGACACCGGTATATCCCGATGTCATTTCCTATAACGAGTTGTACATAGATCTAACAAATATCCCCAGCTAACCAGTTGCTTTTAAAGACGTTTTTAATATTGTCCAGTGATAGTAATATTAGGAAAAAACCCTTTTAAAGATATTTTTAGGTGTAACGACGTCACGAGTATAAAAATGCATACTGAATCAGAAACGTATAAAAAATTAATGTATGTCGTTAAGTTTCAGTTTCGATTCAATAAGTAAATCGACAAAGAAATAATGATTTTAAAAAATTCGTTGAAACCTCACTACCATTATGTGTAAACTGGAATATGAAGAAATGTACACGTTTTATCATTTAACCAATCGATGAATACAGCTCCCTATACTACTCTCCTTATGGTCGTATCCAGAGTACCTCTCTTTGACGACACAAAAGAAATCATACATGACCAAGCTAAGTTCGCTTCGTTGTAATAACATAGGCCTGGGCATGGCCTCGTAATTAGGGTAGTAGTAAAAACCTTTACCATAACACTGACTAATTAGCAAAGACAGTATATCACCATTGTTTATTTAAGTCAAACATGTAATTATGTAATATCAAATAAAAAAAAAAACAATTGTGAGAAAGAGTGATCCTTTTAATGACCAATTAAACTTCTTAATTGCCGGAATCTTGTTTTGATTTTATAGTCTTTGTCATTCCGACAAAAAATATCAGTGGCCAAGGCTATAAATACTCCCTCACACAATCCTTATAGTATCATACAACATGAATACCTTTCAAGAAGCAACCTACCGATACCTGTCCAGCGACACTAAGAAGACCTGCATCCTCGGTCACAGCTTTATCAGACGCCTCATCGCCCGATGGAGAAAAGAAGAAATACCACTACCCAATTGGTCATTCCATGCCTTCGGACGAGGTGGTTTGAAGCTTCGACAGCTGAGAGACATCGTACTAGCCGAAGATTTTTCCATCTATCACTCCGTCTTTGTACAGATAGGCGAAAATGACATCGCTGACCAGTCAACGGCCCGTACAATTGGACTTCTTCAAGAAATCCATCAACTGTTTATCGCCCAGGGTGTAGAAGTGGTGATGTTCGGCGAGCTTTTTCCGAGACACGATCGCAAATTCAACAAGCCGCATCACTTATCAACAGAATGATGAAGAAACAACACCCTGACATCATTTGCCAACACGACAGAGACTTGTTGAAGACAACCTCAATCCGAGCTAAAGATGGTACACACCTGAAACCGTCGGCGGAAGTTGCTTTCTCCAACAGCATTGACCGGGCCATCAGACACATGAGGGCTTGATCTTATAATCAGCCAATCCTTTATAAAAAAAAAAAAGCCATTTTCATGGCTACCCAAATATCACAAAAAGACCCATGAACACTCGAAAATACGCATTTATATATTACGAATTATATATCTTTAGCATGAATAAAAACAACTGAAAATTGACACGTGTATACTATTTATAATTTTATGATAAATAATTGACGAATACTTCTTAAAACTAAACATGTATTTAATCAGAAACATATATGTATAATTGTTTCTGACAATATGAATTAAATTTTATCGTATTAGTTCACCAGTTAAGTTTGGCCTCTATACTGGCATTACGTGCAACAAAGTACATCAAATAATTACCAGAATATGATATCGGTCGTTTAATGTATATCAAATCAATTCAGCAAACCTGAAAAGCAGATCATTATGTATAACACTTAATCAGCATTTTACAATTAAAGGCAACAGCAAAACGTCTGTAAATAACAAATATTTATTCATTTTATGGAAAACGATCTTATTTTAATATCGTCAACAATTCAAATTTGTGAGAAGAATATACATACATGTAATTGCACATAATCAAACACATAATTTGTTTGTCATAGTTAATCTCCGTGTACATTTGTTACCGCTCATATCGGAACTCTTCCGAAAAAAAGATGCAAAATGCATAGCTCAAATGACGAGACGCGGGAAAGAAAACAACAAAATATACATGTAGGAGAATATGATAATTATGGTATATGTATTTTGAAAGGGGAAAAGAGAATTGTAAACATAATTGTTTTTCAGGTACAATCGGCTGGCGGCTGTACGTACTGTAAGTCTCGTTTCACAAGGTAAAGTTTACCCGTGTAAGCCGTGTGCTCGGCCGTCACGGCTCGGGCGCGCCCGCTCGATGTAAGCTACGAAATGTGTTAATATTAGCGTAGAAACATTGAATATAAACGCAGAAACATTGAATATAAACGCAGAAACATTGAATATAAACGCAGAAATAAATAAATACTGGAATTACGTGCCACAAAGTACATCAAATATTACCAGAATATGATATCGGTCGTTTAATGTATATCAAATCAATTCAGCAAACCTGAAAAGCAGATCATTATGTATAACACTTAATCAGCATTTTACAATTAAAGGCAACAGCAAAATATCTTTCAAAACGTCTGTAAATAACAAATATTTATTTATTTTATGGAAAACGATCTTATTTAAATATCGTCAACAATTCAAATTTGTGAGAAGAATATACATACATGTAATTGCACATAATCAAACACATAATTTGTTTGTCATAGTGAATCCCCGTGTATATACACATATTTTACACATAACCTAGACAGTAATTCATTTGTTACCGCTCGTATCGGAACTCTTCCGAAAAAAGGTGCAAAATGCATAGCTCAAATGACGAGACGCGGGAAAGAAAACAACAAAAGATAGGAGAATAGGATAATGAGGATATATGTATTTTAAAGGGGAAAAGAGAATTGTAAACATAATTATTTTACAGGTACAATCGGCTGGCGGCTGTACGTACTGTAAGTCTCGTTTCACAAGGTAAAGTTTACCTGTGTAAGCCGTGTGCTCGGCCGTCACGCTCGATGTAAGCGACGAAATGTGTTAATATTAGCGCAGAAACATTGAATATAAACGCAGAAACACTGAATATAAACGCAGAAACTCTTAATTCTATCGCCGAATCTGTTAATTTCACCGTCGCATCGGAAAAGTTTGTCGATTCCCAACCTCCGACAATGTAGCAATAAATAGCCGTGCACGTAACGAAGTTGGGTAATTGTGACTGATACCCTCTGTTATTCGGCCGTCAGCCGTCACGATCCACGGCGGACAGAAAAATACTTAATTTTACGGCAGAAATACTTAATTTTATTGATCGAATTGGAATTCTGAGGAAAAGTCTTAATATAAAGGGTTAATACTGAATAAAAAAGCACATATGTTAATCCTGCCGAAACTTGTTAAAAATTAAGTATTCTGCCGTTATTCCTAACAAGTTTCGGCAAGATTAACACATTTTGGGTTACCAGTGTTAGGGCATTTGTGCTGTAGACAGCTTTAATTAACTCTCTCCTTTTTAGAGATTCTTTGGTCATCTTCATTTCGACACATTTTTTAGATTGTTAACTACTTTGTTTACTCTCTAATTTTTAGAAATTCTACGGTAAAGTTTCATTTTGTAATATTAACCCGATTATCATAGTGGTCATTATTGGACGGTATGTTTACTTTCACTTAACATATTACCCCCATATCTCTGTATTACATCCGCCTTTTGTTCCAGACGAGGTCGAGTGGCCAGCGACAACACACTTACCTGTCAGTCACAGGTAGGTGACAAGGTCTACCAAATCACGCATGCGCGGACAGGTAAGTTCAATATGTCCACTCTAACATCAGCAATTGCTTTCCATATTTCATAATTCTCGGACAGGCCGGCAAACAGTATTGTCCTAGGATACGGATTCATATAAGTTTTAAACTTGTTTCCAAAAGACTTATTTCTTGTTGATACCAGGCGCTACTTTTGTAATTTATTGTGCAAAAAAGTTTGAAAACGAATACAATAAAGTTTTTATAAAAAAATGATGTCACGTTTCCTTCAAAAATATTTGATAAGAAAATCAAAGAGCGCAGAGTCAAAGTTAAATATTTTATGTCCGCAGTTTTAATCGGCTAAACATCTGTCTCTTGTTCCTGGGTTATTATATATTGTTTTTGTTTACAGGGTCCTCGGTTAAGTAAAACAAACCAACGGTCAATAAGTTTACCTTTGTTTCCGCCTGAAACGATGACAGGTCACGTCAAACGATAGTCAAGAATTTAATATGAAGGTACATTCTAAACAGTCATGAACGGCACACACATTCCTTCATACGTGTTGTTATTTGAAGTGTGAACTGATTACTCATTAAATAATATTGTGCTAAAACAAAACTTCAAGAAATTATCCGATTTGATTAAAATCATCTAGATCTAACCATGGCTTAATTGTTCGTAAAAACTCATTCAATCTGAAGTCTCTAGCAGCATATTCGTGAACGAAGCCATGAACAGATCATCTAACCAAAATTGCTTCCGATTCGTTTCATTTGATTTGTAGAAAAGCCAAAAGGACTAAGCAGAAATATTTCAATATTCAATTAACTTGAATAAATAATAAATTGGGTGAAAAAGATACATAAACACAAGCTCGGTTTTGATAGTCAGAGAAAACAGAGAAACTAGTATTTTCATATCGACGTACTGTGCATAGCTGATCAAAACCCAGGAACTCATTTACAGCTAACCCCCATTCGTAGAACTTTGTGATTTGCCAGTTTCTGATCTCTGCGAAAAAAAAGGAACCCAAATTTCATAACAAAACATTAATTCAAAACTCATTTATAGACTATGGATATGAGCTTATTTGCTTCAATACTATCTCCTAAAAATAAAATTTAATCAAGTTTTTAATGTGTGTGTATGGCAAGACACAAAGGTTTATATGGACATTTGGAGTTGAAGATTTTTGAATTTTGAACAAATCAGCTACCACTAGCGAGATGTAGAATGCAATGACAGCTGATGAAAGAATTTCGACATCTAAAATAGTTAGAATGAGGGGGATTCAGAGGTACAGGGTTATTCGAGGCAGAGGACGATGTCGAGATCTAAGACACTTAAAACAATGGGATTCAAAAGCGGAGAGAAAAGGGAGGAAAGATCCAGCTCTACAACCATTCGTCCTGCACAGGGGCCAAGGAGTTCGTGTTTCAGTACAGAATAAGACATAGAATGTGGACAGGAGGATTAGTTACTATATAACATGTGATTAGCATTTAAAATGGGGATGGAATGAAGCACTACAAAAAGGATTTTCAAGATATCAACAACACACACACACACACACACACATTCAAACACTCTAGGCTTCCAGGATCATGAACAATCTTAGACTTATGTTTTCAGGCTTAGCAAATCAGAAATGACGTAAACTTTTTGTAACATCAACTTTGATTGGCTAAGTCTAAAAACTTAAGAACAGGTTTTGAATCTTAAGAAACACATTGCATCACAGACGGGAAGTCAACCTTACATAACCCTGTCTGTTTAATAGGACGTTGATTTAATCATCCTTGCGCCAGTGAAATCCCTTTTAAGCAAAGATGGTTTACGGCTAGTTGTAGAAATCAGGGACACCTTTTCCACACTCGACATATAATGGCTTAGAAGTGATTTAAGAATTTTCAATGGATCTGAATAACGTAAACATTGTACCAAGAACAGCTTCGTTTGTAGGGTAAAAAACAACGTGAGATGGTGGATAGTTTGGTTATAATTTCAGGACATTAAAGTTTAATAAGCCAACGTGATGGCAGTGCAATATGAAAAGGTCTAAGCAGTATACTCTTCATTGACCAATGACCACAACGGTATGACCAGTAATCCGTATCCAATTTTGATTGGTAATGTTTCTGTCAATTAGTCTTAGGCCGAAGTGTAATAAAGTCGTACAATGCATAGGTTTGGAAATGTAAGGATCTATTGGCTTCATTAACGTGTGAAAAGACGTGTTATGTTAAGACGATAAGTAAAACTCGAACAAGGGGGTTAATAAATCCACGTTCTCGACACCTGATTCAGAAAGTTCAAAGGCATCAAGGTGGTAGTAGGACAGTAGGTGTAAATGTTAAAAACAACTAGGTCAGAAAATACTTAAAGGTGCATGACAGGATAACATGGAAAAACAAACATCTAAACCAAATGACGATATAACACCCTAAGATCACTTTACCTTTTTTACAATCAACGTTATCCTAACTTATGTATCTCTCCTCTAATAAACTTACGTTGCCTTTGATAATGATCCATTGGCAATGCTGAAAATTATGTCAAAGCGTTACCCTTACAAGAGACAGCAACCACCGTCCCACATTCATTAAAAATTCTCCATAGAAAGCAAATACAGAAGGATAAGGGGATCTATACCGTGTGTTAATTTGTGCATCTGAAACATTGTTCCTGTCCCCCTAGTCGAGACACAATAAGTAGTTTATAGAAGTGGTAGTTTTCTGTTCTAGCTTAGCGCTCAGCAGCTAGCTCAGCATTTAAGGGAGTGGGACGACTGAATTCGCCCGTTGTCAGTATAATTTGACCGGGTGGGTAGTGCTTTGTCTTTTCGACGGTATTTTGGCCTCATAGTGAGATAACGCTATAGACGGACAAAGGTTAAACTGATGCATTGTTAGGCAACACAACACGATTCACCGTACCGCTACAGCCTTCCATAGTAAACATGCAACGTATCAGATGGAAGCAACAGGAGAAGCCGACTGATCTTAATTAGACCAACAAACGAACTAATCAATGTATGGCAAAAATATGCCTTTTAGATGATAAACTTAAAACCCTCAGACAGAACCTTTAACACTTCGAGAATCATCGACGACAGTGCAATTCAATTCTTCAATTTCAAAACAATTTCATTGGTAAATACCAAAGGAATTAGAAATGTCGGCATTACCTTTTATACGGTCTTTTTCCTGTCGACAATCAATTTTCTGTGTTATGGTTCGTACGGATATTAAGAACTATTATATGCATATATCAATATAATCAAGTGGGTCGATTCTTTCGCATAACTAATCACATTTTGTCAAAAATTTCACACTTCATTCATATAGCTTTTAACAAATGCTTTTACGTAAAGTTATGCAAACCTTTAACAAGCCCTATTTTAAACATGAATTGATGGTAAATAATTCAAACGTTTATGTTTTCTTTTCGTCAAATCCTCAAAACAGCTCCCGTCAAAGGTAATTTGACGTGAGTTTCGAGATCTCAGGGCTTAAGCGACATTCGCCATTGTTTGGTGATTTGAGAGCCCGACAGTAAGGGTCACATGGGGTCATTCGATCATGGCCCGGATAAAAGGCTCTGTAAACGATGTAAGGTGAAATATAAATAATTACCAAAATTTTCCGCCGTGGTATTGTGCACCTGTCAAGTGTATGTACCGGGAGAGAAGTGAACAATAATTGACGAAAAAGTTCCTTATTAACTTTTGATCGCGAACAAATACTGATGTCAAACGCGCACATGTATCAGTTTTTCGATTAGGACAGTCCTTGTTCAAACTCAGGCGCTTGATTATGATATGACTGGCTTAAGTCAAGGCACTTGAGACGGCATTGGAAAGTCGAACAATGCCTATTTAATTATTATGGTAAGCGTATATTAATTACCGTATCGATGTTGATCAGCCTTTGAGAGTTGTAACTGTGGGCAAATAGTATAGATTTGAGATCTCCTAGACCTAGTCTTTTGTTATGCTTAACTCGATATGTATTCTTCATTTATATGTACAAATACATGAATGCGAGATTTGATTATTTTCACACGTAGGGCCCATAGAATAATAACAATATATATGTTTCGGGTCACGTAAAACCTACAGCATTAACAGTAGATTGGGTTGATGTAACGTCCTCAAATTACGTTTACTTGTATATTATTGCTAAACCTATATACACAATTTAAAGATCGATTTAAGTAGTTGAATATGGAAAAAATTACAACAAAAGCCAATTTCAATTGGAATCCAGAACCGAGATGCGTTATCAATATATTTGAAAAAAAAGAAGTTATGTTCCTTTGATCAAAAGTCGCATAACCACCCTATTGATGTATTACATGAACTATTAACGTGAAAATGAATGATTACCAATTTGAAAACAAATTTGAGATGTTATTATGTTAACGTGGACCACCATGTGATGTCTCCTTAAAAAATCGTATCTGTAGGTAAGCTTCACTCATAAATAACAGCTAGAGAAGTCGGGCACAAATCAGCGGAATGGGCCATGGACATTATCTTAGATGGCATTTCAGTTCGGAGGAATATTTTGTGTGTAAAACATATCAATGCCCCCTCGCCCTTCCTATGAAATCAGAAAATGGCGGATACGGTACGGATAACATTAAAAGTGGTATTGCCGTCCGGCCCTATTAATAACTATGAAACCAGCCAAATGATTCAATTTTGTTGTTAAATGTATTATTTTCAATTACACGTAAAATTTAGAAGATTAAATTGGAGTAATTGACAACAATGAATTGTTGACTGAAATTGATTTAAAAAAAAATGTACCTAGCATGTATTCAACCAATAACCTACTGAAAAAAGATGTTTTGAACCAGTTTGCAACGTTGCTTCTGATTGGAATATACACCGGACTGTAATATTATATATCTAAAAGGCATTTAGAGTTTCTAAATGTAATTTCGAAAGATTATCTATAAATATATGGTAATATTGAATAAATGATTACATTTAATTTTTCAAGCAAAGAAATAGTCCATATTAGGGTTGTGCATTGGCGTGCATAAAATGCATTTCTTGTCTAAGACGACGGTCCATTGTAATGCTTTACAGTAACATGTACATTGTCCATTGTTCACAATATGAAATTAGTGGAAAAGACACATGGTAAATTAAAGGGACAATTCAGTCTAAATTTAACATTTTTAAATTTATGTACAGTATATACGCTACGCGACTGTAAAAAACCCAAATATTTGTAATGGAAATTAGATCAGTCGGTTTTACTGTGATATGCCAGAAAACCCCATTGTCACTGAAAATGCACTGCGAAATGTTCAAAATCACTGCTGTCCGCCATTACTACATTGTCGTCGTAAAATTTGTATAACCGACCCTTTCTTGCTCGTTAAGTCTGAATGAACTTATGTCTAGAATACCAAATCACTTGACAGTAGTTACCACGTGTTTTAATATACTTATTAGGTGAATATCTAGACTAAAAATCATTTTATCACCTCTTCAGTGGTTATGTAGTTCATTTGTTTAACGTGGGTGATTTGGCTTCGGTTTTGCCATGGACAGGTATAGCGTTACATATTTACCTGCTTAATCGTATTGATCAACAATTGAGCGTAATTCAACAAGTCGTGGTATCAATTAAAATACTCAATAATGACGTGGAATTTGTCAATATTTTATGTTATATGTTTCATAAGAAATTAGAACAATACATTATATGCTTCGTATGGGTAGGTTATTTGACTTCTTCAAGATTATGTAAAAGGGTTTAAGCCAGTGAGTGAATTGTCCCTTTGTTTTGCACATTAAAATCCTTTAAAAAAAAAACCCTGAAACTCTTTGAAAGCATACCAGCAGGAAAAATATCAACACGGATAAAGCCAGCCTGGAGGACATGTTAGGATTTGTAATATAAATTAACTTGCTTACCCTTCATTACATTAAGTTCGATTTTCATTGAATCTTTATTTTCTTAGAATACATATAAAATCTGAAATTATTACAAGGATGTATCAGCACTATTTTTACCGACTTTACAACTGCCTTTAATGGTCCTTTGCTGTCTTATTCACTTTAATTAAGAATATAAATAATCATTATAATTATGGCGATATGATACAAAAACTCTGAATATTACTCTCATGAGTTTCTGCAAGTTCCAAGGCTGATTATTGCTTTTTTAGAGCCTTTATGTTAATGCGATGAAGGACTAATAATGTTTAGTGCAAAGCAAAAGTCAAATGTATTCGGCTAAAAGCTGCAGTCTTTGCATAACAATATGCACCACATGGGACCTGGCACGAAAAAAAAATTATCCCAATATTAACCATATACTATATATATTATATATAAAAACTAGTATCAAGGGTTATGAACTCTTCTTGACTTTACATACTCATGACTTACATTATGCAAATTATGTCCACGATATGTAATGTGCTTGTGTGTAAACTCGAGAAGCGTACCGAGTGAAAAATGAAACATGGCGGTTGACGATTAAAGTAAGTGAGCTACACGATATGTTTAAATGGACGTTTCTACAAAGTACGGGTGGTCATGATACACCTCCAAAGAAGATTGTGGATGAACACCGAGTTATGGGTACATGTTTACCACCACAAGCGTAGATTTTGTGATTTTGGCTTGGTTTTTGAAATTTAGTTACCAATCCATTAGAGCCGAGACGACATTTCGACCGGACAGGGAAAATGTCTACCTAGCATATTTTTAGCAAATTTCCCGATTCATACAAGCCATAACTTCGTCAATACTTGGCCAAATTTTAGTTCATAAGCACTCAATGGAAAAGAAAAATTATTTCTCTTTAAGAAATAAGATATCCGTCAAATGTTGTATAGAATCCATTTATTAAAATAATCACAGTTTTAGAAAAAATAGGTCCGTTATGTCTCGACCGCCGAGTTCATACCCTTTGAATACTATTTAATAAATATCCTATAGTATACTGTTGGTTAAAAAATTTTCGTGCCAGGTCCCTGTGAATATGCAGGAGAGCCGACTAGGGCAGGTGCTTCGTCGATGTGACTTGTGCATTTATTTTTAAACCTATTCAGAGCATGTCTCTATTGGCTCAGTTGCTTAAGAATCTCTCTAATTCGATTACTAATTACATGTAATCATGCATTTTATGTTTTTTCACTGTACTCTTTTTAAAACTCATATTTAATATAACATGTTTACTATCCGCTAAAACAACGTTAGATATACATTATTTACCCTTATTTTTCATAGGTGGGTACCATGATATGACCTTTATGGTGTATCAGGATTATATCACTCAGCAGTTTTTACGTGTCGGCGGTCACACGTGAGCGCGAATAATTTATAAATTATTGGTCGGTGTATTTATGCAATAGTGCTAATGACTTCCCTGGATCACTGTTCCGGAAGGGAGAATTCCAGAGGTTTATTTTTGGTAGACCTAATTATTGCGAATTTAACCTTCGATAAATGCTTGATTACATTTAAAACAGATAGGGTAGGCTTCAGGGGTCCTTTATGGGACTAAGGTATTATCTTAATGGATAAAGATAAATATCATAAACATGAATTCATCTAAATTGTAAAAACTTCTTATATCGCATTTTACTATGCTGTTTGTGGCGTAACGAAGTTGTATGATCAATGTTTCTTTCATTTATTTCCACTTATGTCTATATTTCTGGGGTTATAACTTGCACAAAATTTGGAAATAAAGGAAATTGTTACATAAGAGAAAATTTTAACGCAATAAATTAGCTTTGTGTCTATGAGAATAAATATCCTTCTGTTATACAATTTTGTCAACAACTTCATAACTCCAAAAGATATTGAGAATAATTCTTACCCAGTTAACATTTGGCAACAACTTCTTTAGTACAAGGTGACATTTTTGAAACAAATAGTAAAAAGTGGCCGATAAGGAAAATTAAGCTTGGATCAGACAATATTGGGGTAGGATCAATACATGTATATCATTATAGATCATGCATGATGATGTGATTCTGGAACGTGATCCGTAGAATTAATATAGCGCAATCTGTTATAAATTATATCATTATCTACAAGATTACATCCCTATGATTAGGCCTATAGGTTTGTGATCCAACATCTATCAGAGAAGATATTGTCGTATTCACTTATCTATAACGATAAGGGTCATTTTTGTTCAATGACAGTTCTTTCAAAAGAAAATTTCATTGGGGTGTCTTATATGTGTAGGGAGGTTGCAGTACAAAATAAGAATTTTGTCGAAATTCCAACCGTGTCCCTGTATACATACAATGGCTTAAATATTGTTTTCTAGGTTTTACTGTTAGGATATTATAAAGAAATAGATCATAAAACTCAAAACTCTCCATTTATCCTCATGGCCCTGTGTTAATAGAATCCAGATCATTGTTATCAAATTGAAAATACAGGCTAGATAATAATTTAAAGCTGTCTCAATAGGTCCCTGTTTACAGATTAAGGATTATCAGTAATTAAATTGAAATACGTACATAAAAAATACTTTGTGAAACTAGGCCATACTTCTCTGTTTTTAAAGGTTTAAATTTACATGAAAATATAATCTGTAACTCAGCAAGTTGTTTCAGTAATTGCCATGTCCTCTTGTTGTAAGCACTTCAGTTAAACATATATAAAGAATACGATTTGTAATGATATTAATTTGCTCTACTTCACCCCCCCCCCATGTTTAAAAAAGATTAATCGTTTTGAAAATGATATATACAGAGAATAAAATGATGGTTGACTTTCATGTTCATAGTATGTGAAAAGTTGATGAATAGTACTTCATACGAATTATGGAGCTATGCGCTAAGGAGAACTAATGAATGTGGATCTGGTGTAATTCCCATCATGCCGGAGAAGTCTGAAACAGCATATATGTACGATATGTTAGAATCTGAAAGAGATCCCACATCTCTGAACCTGTTGTTCCTGATATGAACTCTTGCCATGGATGGGTCATAAAAGAAGACAGGCTAGAACAACACTGGCAATGTAGTGTCACATCAGCTCATCGACATCGAAGACGACGCTCTGACTTTCAACGAATTGGATACCGATATCTCGATTACTCTGATTCGGACTGCATGTGCCAGCTACCAGATATGCCGAGTCTCTTCAGTGGTTTAGTGCAGTGAGGCGAGAAAGCACGCGCAATGATAATGGTTATCATTGAGAACCAGTGAAAGACATATGTGACACTGTAGTAACCATCCTACATTTTGCTTATGCTATGCATAGAAAATAAACAATGAATCTGCTCATTTTCAAAGACACAAACGTTTTGGAAACTGTTAATGATATTAACGGAAACACAAGCTTAGCTTAGGTTACATTTGTTACGCTATCATTAGGCGTTGTGCTATAATAATTATTTTTGAGGCGCTGCTAATCTACACAATTGAGGGTATAACAATAATTCTTTTTTGCATTCCTGTATATTTTTGTTGTTGTTGTTGTTGTTTTTACTGATTGATAGGAGTTTAAATAACTGATTACGAGTAATAATTTGTTGTTGGGAAACATTTTTGCTGCGTCAAGCCAAGTATGAAAAATTTGCTGAAAAATTACCATTTTTGAGCTTAAAATCTTATTTTTTTTCATATCTTGCGTACAAATCACTACATATATTGATTATTTGGCCTTGATATGTATTTGTTGTTCTATTGTGGTCATTTTGATACCTCATGTCTACTTCAGTTGAAAAATATCAGTGTTATAACTATTTTGCATTTTTCAGTGAAATTCGAGATGGTGGCCATTTTGATGACGTCATAACCGGAATTTATACGATGTTAACATTGGTTTTTGTTGTTTTTGTTGCTTAAACTGATTGATAAGTGGTCAAAAAACTTATTAGAAATAATAGTTTGCTGTTGGGAAACATTTTTGCTGCGTCAAGCTAAATATGAAAAAAATTGCTGAAAAATCTCCATTTTTGAGGTTAAAATCAGATTTTTTCATTTCCTGCGTAGAAATCACTACATATATTGGATTTTTTGGTCCTGATATGTATTTGTTGTTCTATTGTGGTCATTTTGATACCTCATTTGTCTACTTCGGTTGAAAAATGTCAATGTTATGACTATTTTTCAATTTTTAGTCAAATTCGAGATGGCGGCCATCTTGATGACGTCATAACCGGAAGTTCATCCCAACTTATGCAATGTTAACATTTTGATTTGTGATCAGTGGGTCATAAGGGTTCAGAAAAATATTGGTTCGGAGGTTTGGGGGGGGGGGGGGTGCATGTGGGACCCTCCTAGCCCATGGCCGTGGCCTATCACATCTATACGCGCCATCTTCTGACGGTTTCCCTATGTTATATCGCTTCCTCTGTTACGTCCCCCCTTAATTTGACAATAAGAACCAATTAAAACAACAAACACATGCTTTCTATTGTATTAGTGAAACCTAATCGTTATGGTCGGTTGAAGTCAGCGACCGCATCTTGTTATTCGCACTTGTTAAGGTATGTAAACACTAATGAAATGCAGACGCTGTTTATTGGGGTTCATATCTTGAATCTGTCTTTTTGCCCATTATCGCTGACACATGCTTCCTTTCCCGACATATCGTGAATCGCGTGCCATGTATTGTCTGTGGGATTTCATCGCGCCGAAATATCGTTTTGATACAAATTATGCGAGATTTAAACGTGATTTACCGTAGATTCACAGTTAATTCTCTCATTTGATTTCAGCTGGCAATAAGTTCCTGTCATTACACAAAATGCTGATTCTATATATAATTGTCTATCAATACTAAATGTACAGGGATGCGAGACTGAGCCTTTCCATTACATTGTTTTTGATTAAATTGGCTCACTCAATATTTCCAAAAATAAATCACTTCCGTTTTGTTTAATGTTATAGACATATAATTCAGAATTTAAGACACATTTATCAGGATAGTGTAAAGTATTAAGTACACTAAATTTCGTAAAGAAACTGACGGTGTTTTACCGAAAAATAAAGTACAATTATAATGGCTTCCGTCTGTCGTTATCTGTAAAGGTGATAATATAAAGTCGGAGAGATCTAGTAGAATGTATCATCAGTCTACGTGTTTGATACAATAAGACAGCAGTGATGCCTCCCCATTGGTAGTCGAGATTACGTAGAGATGTTTTTGACCGATTTCATTAACGTCGGATCCTTTAATCAAATTCGATGCGGTGGAAATGCGATGGAATTTAAACAAAATTAAACAGATATTTTATTTCGTGTGTTTCCCCAGACATGTTTTTTTCTTGAATCTTCCTCTACACATTTGTATTGCTTTAGACAAGAGATTATTATGATAGGTAGAGTATGATTTACGATAAATCTGGTAGGAATTGAACTATTTAGATTGTTAAGTTTCAATTTATCCAACAAAAGAGGTCATCTGAAGACGATCTTTCCACATGCAGAGCAAAGATATACCACTATCCCCCACTACAAAAAAAAATATAATGCGAATGACTCGCTTCCATTGCATCTTTGACCTTGCGACGAAAGTACAATGGGCCAGCAGGTACATTTCTCAGAATAGAACTGGTCAGACACTTGTATGTCTGATTTCTGTGCCAGAATTAGGGTCAGTGTTGGTCAGTTAAAAGTTCGGACTGACTAGTTATATCTAGACAAGTCATCATCTCTTTAATTCCTTAATGAGTTCATGATAAGTGGCTTCTAACCTCAGCTTCCGAAGTTGACTGTGACAGCGTCAGATATGATTGGGGATAATGTTATCGCTCAAATTATAATCACGCTCGGTCACTTATCATGATACCATTGTCCAGTTTCACTGACCATGCCTTGATATGATTTTAAAAACTGAACTACATGTTATCTGTAACGGTCATTTCAGATGATAACATTATAATTTATTATAGAGAGTTGTCTGCCCCTTGCGAGTATGCATTAGTTGTTACGTCAGTTATTTGTGAGCTTAACGTCACCGTTTAATAGGGGAAAACAACGTCACTTTTCCACAAAAATAATAATCCTATCCTAATTATGAGATAATTATGAATTTACGGTCATTTTCACTTTTAATATCACTTGTTTATCGTAGAATATTTATTTGTTTACTTTTCCTCTTTTAGAATGTTTACGGTAATTTCCATTTCGTCAACTTTTCTTTATTTATTTTCACTGTTATAGATCAATCCAGAAATGTTACGGTTTTAATCTTGTTTATGTATTTATAATATAACCGATCATCTACAACATGTAAGTCTAGATTTGAGGACATTGGTGACAACTTTTCCTATTCTACGTGCAATTTTTTTTGTTTAATCTATACATTACCCAATTACCACTAGGGCCATTTTAGCTGTGTTTACTTTTACTGTTGTATAAATTTTAGTCATTTTCATTTTTGTATATAACTGCTTATCATACCAGACTTTTCAGATTGTTGACGAGTTTATTTTACTCTCACCATATTTAGAGATTTTATGGTAATTTCCATGTTGACAATTATCTTACAGGGCATTTTATGCTGTAGACAGCTTAATTAACTCTCTCCTTTTTAGAGATTCTTTGGTCATCTTCATTTCGACACATTTTAGATTGTTAACTACTTTGTTTACTCTCTAATTTTTAGAAATTCTACGGTAATTTTCATTTTGTATATTACCCGATTATCATAGTGGTCATTTTAGACGGTATGTTTACTTTCACTTAACCATATTACCCCGATATCTCTGTATACATCCGCCTTTTGTTCCAGACGAGGTCGAGTGGTCAGCGACAACACACTTACCTGTCAGTCACAGGTAGGTGACAGGTCTACCAAATCACGCATGCGCGGACGGTCAGTCTAATATGTCCATTCTACATCAGCAATTTGCTTTCCATATTTCATAATTCTCAGACAGGCCGCCAAAATATTCTCTAGAATACGGATTCATATAAGTTTTAAACTTGTTTCCAAATACTATTTCTTGTTGATACCAGACGCTACTTTTGTAATTCATAGTGCAGAAAATGAAACGAAATTCAATGAAGTTTTTATAAAAAAAATGTCGTGTTCCCTTCAAAAATATTTGATAAGAACAAAGAGCGCAGATTTAATGTTAAATATTTTATGTCTGTACTTTTAATCGGCTAAACATCTGTCTTGTTCCCGGGTTATAATTTATTGTTTGTTTACAGGGTCCTCGGTAAGTAAACAAACCAGGTCAATAAGTTTACCTTTGTTTCCGCTCGAAACGATGACAGGTCACGTCAAACGATAGTCAAGATTTCAGATTTTCAGATTTTATTTCACTCTCATACATACAAGTATGTAACAGGAGGTCACTATACATAATATAAACATACAAGTATATTGGGCCCATAGCGCAACAATGCATAACAAATGTGTTAGTGATGGACATGCTCAATCAATAGTTTTTCATTTTTTTTCAAAAACTTACATATATTTGTCAGAACAGTAATGTTACATATAGTAAACAGGCCTTTCATTTTGATAACACTATGGTTTCTATAATAGTAACTTGGTATATACATTTCTCGTAAACGTTTCACCATTTCATTACTGCATTGAAACAAATAATGATATTCGTTTCCAATATCAGTAAAACATAGATTACAAGTTCTATTTACTTCAGGGGTCCCGGTCCATCTTCCAGTTTCTATAGGTAAGTGCATGTTCGAGGTTCTGAATTTTATGATGATTTGTCTATCTATTGGCTTTAGTTTCACAAGATACTTTTCAAATTCAAAATTGCTTTTAAAAATAGAATAAGTACGACCTCTTGATGAATTCTCTATATCATTAAACCATTTTTGTACAAATTGATCTTGTAATCTTTGTTTTACGATAGATTTCAAATATTCTCTATTATATGTACATACATTCTGGAAGTCCCATATATAATTCAAACCAGTTTCTTCAAAAATGTTTTTAACATTTTGCATCCATTTGAATTCCATGATATTATTTGTTTGCAAGTTTAACATCAACTTATATATATTACTTGAAAGATTATCAGTAGTAATCAATTTATGCCAGAACATAATAATTCTGTTTTTAACCTCTATATAGTGAGGGAATCTCCCTAATTCATCATATACCATGTAATTACACGTACTTTTTCTAACGCTGAGTATACGTTTACATAACTGTAAATGAAGCTTTTCTATAGCTGTAATATTTTCGTGACCCCATACTTCTACTGAGTACAACAATATTGGTAAAACAAGGGAATCATATACTTTTAACTGGAGATCAATAGGAAGAGGGATGTTTCTTATTTTCTTATAAACAGCAAGCATAGCTTTTCCTGACTGTTCCAACAGTTTCAATTTCGTTTTATGAAAACTCCCATTGTAATTCATCAATATTCCTAGATAAGAAAACGAATCTACAATTTCAATCTCTTTGTTAAAATAATGTGAAATGAGGACGAGTTCGAGACTTCCTCTTTGAAAAAATAACAATTTTTGTCTTATTTGTGTTTACTTCAAGTTTCCAATTTTCACAATAAATTTCAAATTTATTTAAGGCTGACTGTAGATCGTTAGCTGATTCAGCCATTATAACTGTATCATCTGCATAAAGAATTACAAATAGTTTAATATACATTCCAATAGTATTACCTAAATCTTTTACATTCTTCAAACAGTTGACACCATGCTCTTCAAAAAAAGTTTCAATATCATTAAGAAAAATAGCAAATAAGAAGGGTGACAAATTTTCTCCTTGCTTTACACCGACGTTGCAAGTAAACATATCAGATACATCATTTCCATTTTTGACACAGGATTTTGTATTTTCATATAGATTAATAATTGCTTTAAACATTTTCCCTGTTATATTGCTTCTTTGAACTTTTTGCCATAAACCGAGTCTCCAAACTGAATCAAAAGCTTTTCTAAAATCAACAAACGAACAGAACAGTTTTTTACCAAGTGAGAAATAGATAGAAGTTAGAACATGTAGAATAAAAATATTATCAGTTGTAGAATGGTTTTTCCTGAATCCTGCCTGGGCAGAAGTTATCAAGTTTATTTCATCAGCCATTTTGTTTAGTCTACAATTTAATATGGATGTAAAAACTTTACCGAGACAAGAAACAAGACTTATTGCTCTATAATTATCTAAATTGTTAGGATCCCCTTTACGCTTATATATAGGTTTTATAACCCCTATTTTCCATGAGCTTGGAATGAAGCCCGTATCAAATATGATATTAAATATCTTACAATATAATGGCATAAGAATTTCTGCGGTGGATTTTAAGTATTCATTTAGAATTCCATCATGACCTGGAGCCTTATTATTACTTAAACCGGCAATAGAACAAGTTATTTCGTCCTCAGTAATTTCGTTATTTAATAAATCATCAAATATCCCATCAACAATTTCGCCATCAAAGCTATTATTAGAGTTATCTCCCTTGTTTAAATTTTTGAAATAATCATACAAATCTTCTATGGATTTATCAATAATATTTTGTTTACTAGTTCCGTCAATTTTATTGAAGGATATTCCAAAATGTTCTGGGCTCTGATTTGGATACGTTTCGTAATTCA
Organism: Argopecten irradians; assembly: GCF_041381155.1. NCBI lineage: Eukaryota > Metazoa > Mollusca > Bivalvia > Pectinida > Pectinidae > Argopecten > Argopecten irradians. Next base: position 18,714,706 of record NC_091149.1, on the reverse strand, counting down.
AATTCTATAAAGATGATATGAGAGGTACATTCTAAAACGTCAGAACGTACACACATTCCTTCATAGACGTGTTGTTATTTGAAGTGTGAACTGATACTCAATTAAATAATATGCTAAAACAAAAACTCCACAGACATTATCCGCTTATATTAAAAATCATCTAGATCTAACCATGGCTTAATTGTTCGTGAACTCATTCAACTGAGCTCAGCATGTTCATTAACGAAGCCACGAACAGGTTATCTAACCAAATTGCTTTCTATTCATTTTCATTTGATAGAAGCCAAAAGGACTAAGCAGAAATATTTCAAAATTCAATTTATAAAACAATAAATAATATATTGGGTGAAAAAGATATACACAGCGGTTTTGATAGTCAAAGAAACTAGTATTTCATATCGACGTACTGTGCATAGTTGATCAAAACCAGGATCTTATTTACAGCTTACCCCATTCGGAACTTGTGATTTGCCAGTTTCTGATCTCTGCGAAAAAAAGGAACCAAATTTCATAACAAAACATCATTCAAACTTATTTAGAGCTATGGATATGAGCTTATTGCTTCAATACTATCTCCTAAAAATAAAACTAATCAACTAATGTGTGTGTGCATGGCAAGACTGTTTAACAAAGGAGATGGACATTTGGAGTTGAAGATTTTGAATTCTGAACAAATCAGCTACCACTAGCGTGATGTAGAATGCTGACAACTGATGAAAGAATTTCCGACATCTAAAATAGTTAGAATGAGGGGGATTCCGAGGTACAGAGGAGGCAGAGGAGGATGTCGAGATCTAAGACACTTAAACAATGGGATCCAAAAGCGGAGAGAAAAGGGAGGGGGATCCAGCTCTATAACAAATCGTCGTGCACAGGGGCCAAGGAGTTCGTGTTCAGTACAGAATAAGACATAGATTGTGGACAGAAGGACTAGTTACTATATAACTTGTGATTAGCATAAATGAGTTCAAGATAACAACACACACACACACACACATTCAAACACCAGGCTCCAGGATCATGAAACAATCTTAGACTTATGTTCAGGCTTAGCAAATCAGAAATGACGTAACTTTTTGTAACGTCAACTTTGATTGGCTAAGTCTAAACTTAAGACAGGTTTGAACTTCAGAACACATTGCACAGACGGGAAGTCAACCTTACATAACCCTGTCTGTTAATAGGACGTTGATTTAATCAACCAATCAATCAACAAAGATGGTGGACGGCTAGTTGTAGAATATCAGACACCTTCACCACTCGACCATCATGGCTTAGAAGTGAAAGAATAATGGCTGAATATGACACACCCAAGAACAGCTTCGCTAAAACAACGACCGAGATGGTGGAGAAGTAGTGGTTGGATTTCAGACACGTTAACCAATAAGCCAACGTGATCAGTGTTGCAAGTATAGTCTAATATACACTTCATTGACCAATGACCACAACGGTACGACTTTTCCGTGCAATATTTTGATCGAAGTTTCTGTCAATCTATGTCTAAATGGCTAAGTGTCCTAACCAATTTTCGACATCACAGCAGGTTAAATGTATAGATTATTGGCTTCATTAACGGTGAAAGACGTGTTAAGACGATAAGTAAAACTCGAACAAAGGGGTTAATAAATCACGTTCTCGACACCTGATCAGAAAGTTCAAAGGCATCAAGGTGGTAGTAGGACAGTAGGTGTAATGTTAAAACAACTAGGTCAGAAAATACTTAACGTGATGACGGAATGGAAAAACAAACATCTAAACCAAATGACGATATAACACCTAAGATCACTTTACCTTTTTTACAACCAACGTTATCCTTCGTATGTATCTCTCCCTCTAATAACTTACGTTGACTTTGAATGATCATTGGGTGCTATGACAAAGCGCTTACCCTACAAGAGACACACCAGGTCCCACATTCATTAAAGTTCTCCATAGAAAGCAAATACAGAAGGTAAGGGATCTAGTGTGTTAATTGGCTCTGAGTTCTGTCCCCTAGTCGAGACACAATATAGTTTATAAAAGTGGTAGTTTCTGTTCTAGCTTAGCGCTCAGCATTAGCTCAGCATTAAGGGAGTGGGACGACTGGTTCGCCCGTTGTCAGTATAATGTGACCGGGTGGGTGTGCTTTGTCTTCGACGGTATGCCTCAGTGAGATAACGCTATAAACGGACAAAGGTTAAACTGATGCATTGTAAGGCAACACAACACGATTCTACCGCTACAGCCTTCCATAGTACACATGCAAGTATCAGATGAAGCAACAGGAGAAGCCGACTGATCTTAATTAGTCAACCAACGAACTAATCAATGGCAAAAATATGCCTTTTAGATGATAAACTTAAAACCCAGACAGAACCTTTAACACTTCGAGAATCATCGACGACAATGCAATTCAATTCTCAATTTCAATCTATTTCATTGGTAAATACCAAAGGAATTAGAAAAGGCATTACCTTTATAGGTCTTTTTCCTGTCGACAACAATTGTCTGTGTTTGGTTCGTACGGTATTACGAACTATTATATGCATATATCAATATAATCAAGTGGGTCTTCTCATTTCGCATAACTATCATATTTCAAAGACACTTCATTCAATTCAACAAATGCTTTTACGTAAAGTTATGCAAACTACTTTAACTACCCTACCTTTGAAACATGAATTATGTAAATACAATTCAAACGTTTATGTTTTCTTTTCGTCATCGAAAACAGCGTCCCGTCAAAGGCAGGTAATTTGACGTGAGTTTGTGAGGGCTTAAGCGACATTCGCCATTGTTGGTGATTTGAGAGCCCGACAGTAAGGGTCACATGGGGTCATTCGATCATGGCCCGGATAAAAGGCTCTGTAAACGATGGTAAGGTGAAATATAATAATTACCAAAATTTTCCGCCGTGGTATTGTGCACCTGTCAAGTGTTGTACCGGGAGAGAAGTGACAATGGACGACCCCTTATTAACTTTTGATCGCGAACAAATACTGATGTCAAACGCGCACATGTATCAGTTTCGATTAGGACAGTCCTTGTCACTCAGGCGCTTGATTATGAATGACTGGCTTATCAAGGCACTTGAGACGGCATTGGAAAGTCGTACAATGCTATTTAATTATGGTAAGCGTATAATACCCGTATCGATGTTGATCAGCCTTTGAGAGTTGTAACTGTGGGCAAATAGTATAGATTTGAGATCTCCTAGACCTAGTCTTTTGTTATGCTTAACTCGATATGTATTCTTCATTTATATATGTACAAATACATGAATGCGAGATTTGATTATTTTCACACGTAGGGCCCATAGAATAATAACAATATATATGTTTCGGGTCACGTAAAACCTACAGCATTAACAGTAGATTGGGTTGATGTAACGTCCTCAAATTACGTTTACTTGTATATTATTGCTAACTATATACACAATTTAAAGATCGATGTTAAGTGTTGAATATGGAAAAATTACAACAAAAGCCAATTTCAGAACCGAGATTCGTTATCAATATATTTGAAAAAAAGAAGTTATGTTCCTTTGATCAAAAGTCGCATAACCACCCTATTGATGTATTACATGAACTATTACGTGAAAATGACACCAATTTGAAAACAAATTTGAGATGTTTTCAAGTTACGTGGACCACCATGAGATGTCTCCTTTAAAAATCGTATCTGTAGGTAGCTTCTCAAATAAACAGAGTAGTTGGGACAAATCAGCGGAATGGGCATGGACATTATCTTAGATGGCATTTCAGTTCGGAGGAATATTTTGTGTAAAACATATCAATGCCACCGCCTTCCTATGAAATCAGGACATGGCGGATACGGTACGGATAACATTAAAAGTATATTGCCGTCGCCCTATTAATAACTATGAACTCTTCTGTAATGATTCAATTTTGTTTGTAATTAGAAATTATTATTTAATTATGTACTTGTATGAATTGTTCAATTATTCAAAAAATTTACCTAGCATGTATCAACCAATAACGAAAAAAGACGTTTCCGTTTGCAACGTTGCTTCTGATTGGAATATACACCGGCGTAATATTATATCATAGAAAAAAAAGTTTCTAAATGTAATTTCGAAGAGATTATCTATAAATATATGGTATATTGAATAAATGATTACATTTAATAGTCAAGCAAAGAAAACTAGTCTATATGGGTTCATTAGCGTCCAAAAGGCCTTTCATGTCAAGACGACGGTCCAGTACTGCTTACAGTAACATGTACATTGTCCAGTTTTCACAATTGAAATTATGGAAAAGACCCATGTAAATTAAAGGGACAATTCAGTCTAAGAGAACATTAAAATTTGTACATATATCGGAAAAACCCAGTTCTAATGGAAATTAGATCAGTCGGTTTTACTGTGATATGCCAGAAAAGCCCATTGTGGTGAAATGCGTGCGAAATGTTCAAACTCGCTCGCTGTCCGCCATTACACATTGTCGCCGAAAATCTTGTATACCGACCCTGTCCCTTGCTCGTAAAGTAATGAACTTTTGTCTAGAACTACTCAAATCACTCTGACAGTAGTGTGTTTACCTTATTAGGTGAATTATCTGGACTAAAAATCATTTTATCACCTCTTCAGTGGTTATGTAGTTCATTTGTTTAACGTGGGTGACTTTGGCTTCGGTATGCCATGGGTATAGCGTACATATTGTACCTGCTTAATCGTATTGATCAACAATTTGTAATTACAATGGTATCAATTAAAATACTAAATAATGACGTGGAATTTGTCAATATTTTATGTTATATGTTTCATAAGAAATGTAGAACAATACATTTATGCCATATTTTGCTTCTTGATTATGTAAAAGAATAAGCCTGAGTGAATTGTCTCTTTAAGCACATTAAAATAAAAAAAAAACTCTTTGAAAGCAAGGCAGCATGGAAATATCAACACGGATGAAAGCCAGCCTGGAGGACATGTTAGGATTTCTATAATATAAATTAACTTCTTACCCTTCATTACATTAAGAGCGATTTTCATTGGAAATTTTATTTTCTTAGCACATAAGAAATTATACAGGATGTATCAGCACTATTTTTACCGACTTTAACCTTCCTTTGCCTGTCTACTCACTTTAATTTGAATATAATTATCATTATATTATGGCGATATGATACAAAACTCTGAATTTACTCTCATGAGTTTCTGCAAGTCCTAAGGCTGATTATTGCTATTTTAGAGCCTGTATGTTAATGTGATGAAGGACTAATGTTTAGTGCAAAGCCAAATGTAATAAACATGCAGTCTTTGCATACAATATGCAGGAGAGCCGACTAGGCAGTGCGTCGATGTGACTTGTGCATTTATTTAAACAGCTATCAGAGCATGTCTCTATTGGCTCAGTTGCGAATCTCTCTAATTCGATTACTAATTACATGTACATGCATATTATGTTTTTCACTGTACTCTTTTTAAAACTCATTTATATACATGTTTATATCTAAAACACGTTAGATATATATTATTTACCTTATTTTTCTTAGGTGGGCTACCATGATATACCTTTAGGTGTAAATTATATCACATCAGCAGTTTTGGTGTCGGCGGTCACACGTGAGCGCGATAATTTATAATTTATGTTCGGTATTTATGCAATAGTGATATGATTTCCCTGGGTCACTGTTCCGGAAGGGAATTCCAGAGGTTTTTTTTACGTATACCTACACTTGGCGATAACTTCGATACCATGCCTGATTACATTATAACTACAGATAGGGTAGGCTCAGTGTCTCTTATGGTAATTATATATTTGACGATAAGATAAAATATCATAAAACATAAAGAAAACAGAGCAAAATTAGCTTTCAGCAGCGACATATGTTTTACATATATCTACAGGCGGATTGTTTATAGAGACATAGTGCATACCCAGTTTTTAAAGCAACCAACTTCAACATTTTTTGAAACAAATAGTAAAAGTGACGATAAGAAAATAAGCTTGGATGACAATATAGAGGAAAATACATGTATAGACACTGTAGACAGTGCATGATAAATATTCAGAGTTTTGTAGAATTATAAAATATGTTATAAATTATCTACCACTCGCTACAAGAGGATGAAGACAATAGGTTATGTGATCCAACTCCATCAGACAACATTCACTTCCACTAACGAGAGGTTCATTTTGTTCATGACAGTACATTTCAAAAGAGAATTTCAGTGTCTATATGTGTAGAGAGGTTGCAGTAAAAAATAAGAATGTGTCGAAATTCACCGGGTCCCTGTGTTATATAAATAGATAAAATTTTGTTCTCGTGTTATGTTAGGATATATACAAATAATCATAATCAAACTGCAGTTCTCATGTCCCTGTGTTACAGATTAGGATGTCTGTCATTGAATTGAAATACGTAGAAAAAATATTGCTGCCATGTCCCTGTTTTAAAGGTTGGGTTTATCGAAATAATCAGAACAAGTTCTAATTGCCATGTCCCTGTGTTGAAACTACAACGCACAGTTTCGATATAAAGAATACGATTTGTCGTTATCATGTTTAAAAAATATAATGTTTTGAAATTGATATATACAGAGATAAACTATGGTTTTCATGTTCATAGTATGTGAAAAGTTTTCGAAATGCACAGATACAAACTATGAAAGTATAATAGCCCACAGTGACGGACAGTTATCGTGACCCTGTGTTAAAATTAAAATGTATCGTAGTACACAAGTGCCTAAAATCAAACCAAAGCTCAAATTCCTATGTGAAAGATTAGGATATATTTAAATACACAGAAACAAAATATAGCTACCATGTTATAGTTTATGACATATCGAAATACACAGTAACAAAGTAAAGTTATCATGTCCCTGTGTTAAAATTTTAGGACGTATCGAAATACAAAGAAACAAAGTAAAGTCATCATGCCCCTCTGTTGAAGATTATGACTAATCAAAACACAAAACAAAGGAAAGTTTCATGTCCCTGTGCATCGAGCGTTTGTTTACTCTGGGTATTACTGTCGAGTTCACTGTATAACCTCTGGAGAGCGGACTAGGCAATATTGATATTCATGTCAAACGTGAACAAGTTATGACTGCATTAGTAACAAACCTTAATCCTTTTACACACAATTTTTGACGTTTTTACTAAATTATCTTGTTATTTAATGATATATAAATACTTATGTACGAGTTAACCCCGATAAGCATCACATCTCTACACAGCTAAAACGTGATCTGGTAGTTTAACAGTTGTGCTGTTACGAAAATCTACCTTATGCGAAATCTACGAATCTGGGTCGATTTGAGAGATACATTGTACTTTAAATGTTTATACTACATCGTAACCTTATAGACTGTATATATTGCTGAAGACATTTAAAGAAAAGAATAAAATAATATACGTGTAAAATTATTTTAAACAGAAATAAAAATCGCAGCTCTTTCGGTCATTGACAGTTTTCTGTAACCTACTTTTATTTGGAAGTTGACAAGACAAGCGAACGTTCTTTATTATATATCGTGGCAAAGGTCACTTCGCTCGACGTGAAGAAGAAAGTATGATTTTCAAAAATGTATTTACATATGAAACTTGACGTTTGTATTCGATATGTGGACACGTACTCTAGGGTATTCGAGTTTGCTGACAGCTGGGCAGATCTCACCGTCTGTGCACGTGCTGAGGTAACACAAAATGTACATATGTGACGTGTATCTGTATCACTTGTAATGAGGTTGCAACATAATTAACATACATATGTGTATGCACGTGTACCACAATACCAAGTAATGCATGCATCCTCTCGCACGTGGGTTGTACATGTAGCAGAAGTAGGGATGGGGGGGGGGGGGGGGGATGAGGTTACACGTATGTATAATATATATATATATATATATTATGTAATACACAAAGCAAATTTTAAAAACAACATCGATATACATGAAATTGGTATTGAATTGTGTGAAACTCAAAGTTCCTTATGGGTTTTTTTCAGGTTATGCGGTTGTTTTAAATCGTATTTACATATAATTAATTTTTCATTCGTCATAATTTTTGAGTCGATCAAATAATGGAATATTATTTGCCTATGATTTTTAAGACTTGTGGTTTTACTTTTAAACTTAAGACTGTACACATTTCGTGAACTCATTCTCTATCTCGCACTCTCTTATCAAAATCCGCACCCTCTGATTCCGCGGTTATTCCCCCAATTCTTATATTTCTCGTACAGACAAACATAGCTGGATTTGTTTTCACCTTTAAAATGTCTTCCCCCCCCATGTCGATGTCCCCCCCCCCCCATGTCGATTCAGGACTGTTGAAAAATTCATAAACTTTGGCTGTGATAGAATGAAAATGCGATGTAGCTAAATTAAATGTAGAAAGGTATACAGGAAATGAAAGATTTGTCAAAAATATATATACATGTAACACTCAGGCGGATCTAACAATCTCCTGAAGAACGGATTTTAATTCCGAACACCGACCGATAAATACAAATACTCTTTGTCCGCATTCCCACGGGGTGGCCAAACGGTCCGATTGATGTTTGATTAGCATGCACTTTCTCAATGAAGCGCTTAATTGGCGTATTCAGGTAAAAACCTTATCAATTAGTCTGGTAAGATAAGAATTAGGCGATTTACTCGCCAATACACACACAGGTACGTTCAGGTATGCGAGAGCTCAACTTTTTACTTCCGGGGTTTTACACAGAGTGTAGAAAATTACACAGAGAAACGAAAGAATTGAGGGACTATGTAAATACCTAAATCTCTGTTAGTATCTACGCATTCCATAGGAATTAGTTAAACCGACAAAATCAATTGTTATTTATAAACAAATCAAATAATGATATAGGCCACTTAATCACAGTATTGTCCTCGGGTGATATATTAATCTATGCGAGTTATGACACGGTTGCTTGTTCTTCTAATATGATGGAAATTTCTGCATATGTATTTCAAATATCTACAGGACAACAGTTAGGGTTTTAGTTATACAAATGTCCCGGAGTGCTGAATAAATCCACGAGATTTATCAATTACGATTTTATTTGCCATGAAGAATTTTGGCAGGGGATACTCTTATACTAACAGGTTTAATGTATTATTTTTTGGATTAATATGTCAGCATTTTAGAAAATCTAACAATTACAATGTGATTATCGAACTTACTAGTAGAATTAATGTAGAAATCTTATTTTCTTTTAGATCAACATGTCAATAAATGTTTGATTAAACGCTATGAAAACAGTGAAGTACTCAATATACCGATTCTATTATAATGAGAGTGGGACGACTGGTTTGCCCGGTATCAGTATAATGTGAACGAGTGGGCTTGCTCGGAATCTTCGACAGCATGCTTCAGTGAGATACAGTGTAGCACTACATGTATAAAAGGGGCAAGAGTTCCAATATCGCAAGGAGACACAACACTAATATACCGCAACCACTCAAAATATACAGACATTCAAGCACTGCAACATATTGCATACATGAGCGACCGTCCTTAAATGCCCCTTGCTGTTCATAAGACGTTAATCTTATCTACTATCGCTGTGATAATAGATAAGTCTCGCTATATACCTGTCAACCCAGTGTCAAACAATGCGATGTTTCAATATCGACAAATGTAAGTACTAGATGTAATCAATCCTTTTAATTGCACTGGCAAAAGATTTGGGGTCAACTCGCAAAATATGGGTTATTCGGGGTACTCCGGTTTCCTGCCACATAAAGACCCGTTTCGTCCGTACGCAGAAATTAACAAGTCTGATTAAGTTATTAACTGGCTTCGTGGTTGATGTAAAATAAACAAAGTTTAAATTGAATTATATAGATTCCATTAGTTTAATATTAGATACACTATACCATATACGTATGAGCTTCATTCATGGCCAGTTTTTTAAACCAGTGAAGTTTGATACACGCGGGGAAAGCGCCAAGAAACATATACTATAGACAGTCTCATGAGAACTAATGCGAAGTTTCTGTGTGGTAAGCTTATTGTTAATTACGAGTTCCGCAAGGAATCTGTCAAGTGTTTACAAAATAAACATTAGTATAATCCATTGATCTAGCAGAACCTGCTGCTGTGGTATTGAGAAAGGAAACAGAAACGATCACAAGCCCTCACGAATCAGTGTAACACGACAGTTATAACGACATAGAGAAATTTCGTCAATGGAGTCCTTAAGCTATGTAAACAACCCGTATTTACATAATACATGTACACATGTTTGTATATGAACATTATTTACCGATATATAAATATAAAGTCGATCATATTTACAGTCTGATTTGACTTACTTATAAATGTCGATCTCACATTTTCCCATTAAACTATCCAATTCATCGGTACAATGTACATGTATTTATATCTTTTTATTATCGATTACAGAGGTCTGATTTTATCACTTTGATGAATAAAGAAATGTGAGAAGTTGTTTTCGGAAGGTTTTTTTATAATATTATCATACACATTTAAATTTCCTTTTGTATTTTTATTGCTGTTCATCTAGTTCTTTTTAAAGTTACTTCAGTAAATAAATAAACAAATGAAGAAATAAATAAAGTCCTTACCTGCGATAACCTTTGTAAATCCCAATAAGTGAATATGTAATACACACATATAAGTTAGGACTATAAATCTCACCGCCATAGCTAATAACACAATCCCGACGGAACTACATAAATATTAACAAATATATCTGTATAATCCATGAGGTTGTATTTAACAGAACGCCGCGAGATAGACCGAACCGAACACACCCGCCATCCTCCTGGGTCAGTCTACTCGAACGGACCCAGAACTAAAGCGTGAGCGGATTACATCTCTCCTCGGATTCCAACTCTCGCGTTATGTTGGATATTGAGTCTGTCATCCTCCGTATCAAATTATAAATTCGACGACCCAGTCAAATTACGTTTAAGTCATTAGCACGACGAGAGATTCCTTATAGCGACACTCCGGAATACAGATGCCGACTGGGGCCGAGCTTACAGGGTTTTGGTTTTTAAATGTCCGCGTAAGGTGAATAGATTGGGGGCACTTGAAAAGTGTTGTAAATCAGAAATCCAACAAGTATGTAAGTACAGAGTGAGTGCTCGTGTTATTTGGGCACAGTGTGCATATCATGACACATATATCATTCGTCATCAAAATGAAAGTGGGAGATACATTTGTAATACACGCACCAAGTAATCTCAAAATGCACGCGCTCACACTCCTAGCAATGCAACGTTATATAATTTCCGAGGATCAAATAAATCTAAAAAATACACATTATATAAGTTGTATAACCTTCACCAAAACTGCGTGACGTAGAATGCACGCTAGAGACTTGTAAACTGGACATTGCATTCATACTGTTGTAATAACACATTAAAAGGACACTTGCGCATTTATGCTATTATAAACGCTATCTTCATATATGCCACCTTATAAACGCACCAAATGAACTTCGTTTATATGACATTATAATGTAATAACTCAAAAATCATTGTTATGGGGACAGTTTCATGGTATCAAACTCGATATTTAGATAATGTTAGTTGTTAAAATATAACTTTAGATTTTCATATGATGAAGCAACAAAACTAATGCAAAAATGTTTTCACAAACGCACATACACATAGACAAATTAATTAAATCGGATATTGCAAAAAAAACAACAACATTTTTTTCATATAATATATACCAATTGCATAAAGTTTTTTAACGTCCTTATTTAAAGCCAGGACCAATTAGGGCAAACCATAAAACTAAAAGATAAATACAAAAAGGTAAAGTATATATGTGAATGTGCGTGGTTATCTTTCAATAGCGCAGTCCGCTCTTAAAAGTACAGATTTGGTATCACAGCGAACCAACAGAGGACAAAAAAAGTAGGTAATGCATACCTACGATGACTTTACGACATGTAATTCTGGTGTATGTAAGGTGTTTTTATAGGTCCCCGGGGTCGACATGAGAGAGAAATCCGTTTCCTCTGCTCAAATCAACGGGTATGAATCACGGAAACTTTAGATATGGCGGTTATATAATGGTTTTGTGTTGTAGTAATTTCGAGCGGTTACACTATCGCGTTACAAATATCACCCAGACCAGACCCCGTATTATCTTCATAGTAAATAACCGCTTAAAGTTACCGCTAATTAATTACTTCTCTTAACATGATCTTTAATCAGTCGTAGAGAATATTAAAAAAACGAAATTGTACAATTGTGAGTGAGTTAATATTTTATTTAAGCACGGTCCGTCTGGGACAGATACCCAGACAGGATGGGATTGAATGGAAGGGACCAATAACAGGCCACCCATTCCTGTTCCAAATGGCCAATTAGGGTTCCGAATGGAAGATCACAATGAACAGGTGTAACTCTTTGAAGATGTTCACGGTCCACAGTCACAAAATGGAAGATTATACACGGATGAAGCGTTTGACTGAGCAGGAACGACTAACGGGCGGCTCAAAGATGTGTATTTGGTTTATTTTATTCCATTAGTCACGTACTATATCAAAGTATTAGAGTTAGAAAAAAGAATTCATTCATAAATGCGGCTTGCAGAACAAAACGTGAAGTAAAATTGGTTCAAAATCAAAAATGCTTTACTTTAAAGTACATTGTAGCAACACAATCAATTGATAAAATATCCTGGCTGATTTGGGAAAAATAGTATCTTGTTACTTGAACTTGAACTTAATTCTTTGTCGCCATGGTTTATCTTTTTGATAAGCCAATCATTTCACAACAGTTTTTTCTTCTTGTCTTTTTTGAGAAAGGACAGCAGCTATGAATATTTAAATAAGTAAAAGAATTAGAAGAACTACAAATGAACATGACTGTCATGTGTGAATATTAGATGAGTCCAATAACACCGAGTTCAATTAGAAGGACTGTGAGAATAACTGTTGAAGGGCGTATTGTTGTGGAGATAGGGTCCAGGGGATGCCGTTATAATCACGTTACAGTCTGTTGTTACGGCAACAATGGGGGCACGTCAGCCCCGTGTATTGTCTGCTAGTTGTAACGCCAGGCTTGATTAGGGGCGGGAAACTATAACGTAATGGTAATCCGTCATCACATGACGTCATTATTTAGGTGTTTTGAATCACGGATTATAAAAAATATTTACGTCTACATTGTCATTTCCCAACTGTCCACCATGTCAACACGAAGAACACACCGCGGTCGGCCGATAAACACCTGGTCTGTCGTTAACAGTTTAAAAACAAACTAATAAACGGAAGGTTTTATTCAATTGGCGTTTTCTTTAACACTCGAGATTTTCCGGTTAGTATAAGTGATCGTTGTTTATCGGGTAATTCCGTTATCACTCGAGATTCTCCGGCTATTATAAATGATGATAAATCGGTTGTTTTCGTTATGACTCGTAATTTTCCGGTCATGTTTCAGTTAACACTCGAGATTTTCGGGCTGGTACAATGTAATTACATCAATGTGTACAGAAGCAGCGTGAATTTGGCCGTTAATGGAAGGTAACCATAAGGTCAAGCCTGGCTAACAAGAGTGTTTACAAACCTCATGATCCTAATGATGGAGAGGGTCACAGGCGTGTTACGTCATCAGGCGCCAATTAACGGCGCCCAGGTGAGAACTCAGGTGAGAGGTTGTGTAAGGAATGAAGGTGTGAACCGACATGTGTTACACTGGACGATGGACGGACCTTGGAATATGATCTAAAACCGAATGTCTGTCACAAACCTACGCATAGGATAACTGTGAAAATAGAAAAACGATTGAAAAAATATATACGATATTTTTAAAACATTTTTTTACATTCTAACTAACATGTTTTAGATTAGGAAGCTTTTGTGCTATATAGTTGTATTTCTAAACAAAGTGATCTTTATACATCGCACGATTGTACACTGTAGCTCACTGAATGGACGTATCCATTTATAAGTTACATACCAGATTCTGGTTGTGAAGTTTGAGTTTAAACCACATGGCACTGTTAAATCGTAACGTCTCTTACATACAAATGTTCGCTAATTATTTTTAAACAGTAATGGCATTTAACGTTCTGTTTAGACTGTTGTAACGGAACACATATCTGTACATGTAACTACATTTTACTTGCTTGATTGTTTGCCAGCTTTGAAACTTTGCAGATTCATCATTCTAATTAAATGTAACAGAACAAACATCTACGTATAGTAGGATATAGGGAACATCGGTATTGTGTTATCTATAACACTCGTTTGTATCTTTGCTGCAGTAGATATTCATTGCCTGCGAGTACTACAATGTTGCTCTCGACATCGACCTATCTCGACATCGACATATCTCGACATCGACCCAAGGAATATAATGGTGGATATAACGAGAAAAATAATAGTCAGTTGTGAGTGTGACAACTCGACTGTAAATTTCCGATGAAAATAAGCCCCAGTAAGCGATATTTACGGACTATGAGAACATGGTGTAGCGACTGCATCATGGAGAAGGATCACAAATCAGGAGACGGACACTCTTCCGAAACATATGGTCTTTTTCGCAAATTAGTCAAAAGTAATTTAAGGACGGCCTCCAATAATTGCAATGAATGAATGTTAATATAATTTGGGAGGCTGCGGTATATTCGTGTTGTGTCTCCTTGTGATAGTGGAATTCCACTATTATATAGACACTTTGGTTTAGTTTAGTTTGTTTTATGTACGCCTTATAAACAGCCAGGATCATTTAAGGACGGCCTCTCGTGTGTGGGCTGTGTTGCGTGTATGAAGTGTGGGTAGGTGTTTTAGGAGACTGCGTGTTGTCTTCTGATACAGTGGAACTGTTGCCTTTTTTATAGTGCTATGACTGTAGCAGGCCGCCGAATACAACAAGCAACACATCCCACTCTGTCACTCTTTATTGACAAAAATGTTTATTTGAAAGAAAAAAGGGTCCTCCTGCACATTTTTCGTACTTCATTCTAGAAAATTTTAAGCTACGCGGCGCATTTCCTAAAACGTTCAAGCACATAATGTCAAACCTTAAATAGTAAAAATTTAATACACACAAACTAGACTAAAATGCCCATCAAGGGATTCTATGTAATATTTAAAAAAGTGTCTCTTAAAAGATCAATTTGTCTTAGCGAGAAAATTATTCCTTTTTCATGTTACACAACAATGTGCCGATGGTGTGAAGCCGGTGTATTCATATCGAGTAGGGTTGCATAATGTTATGACGACACAGTTATCATTTCTAAATGCAGGTAATTTTAAATAAAAAAATTACCATGTTAAGAACGCTTTATAATCATTAAAATACAGCGTAAAACTCATCTCAGCCATTCTAAATCGTATTTTTTTCCCGGGGAGACCCCCGGACCCCATAACACCAAATTCTCGCGTCTTTGGGCGCTCGCAAATTCATCGAAATGCATCGTAAAATTCATCTTAGCCATTCTAAATCGTATTTTTTTTCCTGTGGAAACCCTCGGACCCCCAAAACACCAAAATCTCGCGCTTTCGGGCGCTCGCAAATTCTTCAAAACTCATTTAAGGTAGCTCCATACTTTTGTGAAAACCCATGTCATTTTTTTCTAACAGGTCTTATTTTCTTGCATTTTTCATGTAGATTTCAAATCTGTAAAGATAAAAGGGTGTTCTCGAACTACTTTTTGAGATATTTGAGCTTAAAATATACTATCCATGCAAATTTGCTGACCGAAAATAGAAAAATTCATAAAATTATGTTTTCTGTAATATTAGCGTGAATGTAGTCTCGATCCTGTTGATTTTTTGTCCTAAATTTCTAACGATAGAACAATATACAAAAATCTTGTATTTTTTCAAATGCTAACTAATTTTTGTTATTTTCCAGGACCGTTTCTATACGTAATTATCATGTTTTGTCATATTTTCGCCCGTAAAAAATCAATGAATAGGCCAAAAAGGAAATGAAAACCCATGTCAATTTCACAATATTTGTATATGATATGCCCAAGATAATATGTTTTCAAATATCATATAAAAACATGGGGTCCTCGATCAAAATTTCACAATTTTGTAAGCTTGAAGTTTGTAACTCACAACCCTACCCCCATTTCATCCAGTGCTAAGATGGGTCATATTTGACTATTTTTTGAAAATCATGCCGCAAAAAAACATTCCACATCAGTTCATATGTTTTTGTGATAGTATATCTGGTTTATGTCTGTTTGTTTTTATGATTTTCTCCAAATTTTGTGTTTAAAGGAAATCCGTATGCGATTTTTTTAGAATTCCGGAATTTCGGTCCGGCCGGGTCCCCTCTTATCATTTATAGCGACGAACGGCACTTCCGGTGTTTGAAAATCCATTCCCATTTACGACAGGGAACGCAAAAACCTCAGAGATAGCATATAATTTTCACTTCACTGCTTTTATTTGATTTATTTAATGATTTTAAACATTCAACATTATATGTAAACAATTTTCACCTATTGAAAAAATATCCAAGTGGGATGTCGTGGCGTATCGGAAACCATTCTGGAATTCCAAACAACGACTCCGTAACTTCCGGTATAGCGTCATATGAATCGGCACGGTTTTCAAAAGTATGGACCTACCATAAGCTATTCTAAATCATCTCGCGCTTTCGGGCACTCGCAAAATCATCAAAATATATTGTAAAACTCATATCAGCCATTCTAAATTACAATATATTCCCCCGGGGGTCACCCTCAAACACCTAAAACACCAAAATTTCGTGCCAAAACGCTAATTTTGCCAATTTGCGTATTCTTTAATTTCCTTTTAGCGTTGGGAGGGTTTACAAAATATTGAGGACCTTTGCCCTCCATTACGTTTCATCTTCCTACGCCACTGTACTGGTTAGGGGTGTTATTCCATGCCTCTGACAATATGCTTCAGTAAGATAGCACTATAAATAGGCAAGAGTTCCACTATTACAAAGAGTCACAACGCGAACATACCGCAGACTCCCAAAACACACAAACAACACATCGCATACACACGAGGCCGTCCATAATTGAACCTGTCTGTAATATGACGTTAGTCTAATCAATCAACCAATCAACCAGCTAGTTACAGTTGAGGAGTTGGACATATCACATTTCCACACTGTAGAGTACACAGGCAAAATACTAAGGTTAAGCTGTAAATTTATCTGTTTTCCCCATCACAATGTCATCGCCAATTTGTATTCAAGTATGTTAAATAGTGCACAAAATCATTTCTATACCTTAATCTGAAATATCACGTGACCATTCACTTCCCCATTTTCCCCAGTGTTAGAGAAGAGACGGATCGCTAGTCATCAAACAAGATAGCAAGATGGAGTCAATTAAATGCACCGTGTCCCCATAAATTCTATCCTAACTAGAGTATACTCCAATAGGCCTGCTTACTTTAATCATGAATCGAAATTATTCACTCGAGTGTTCATTATACGTCGACCAGATGTACGAGCAAGTCCGAGTCAACTCGACCCTTGAAAGACAATTCGTTGCACTATTCTATTCTTCACGTGACCTTATGTGACCCTGATTGACCCTGATTGACTTCACATGAACTTTTATAGCTAGTTATTAGTCACAACAAAGATAGTGGCCCCTTGTATGGACGCATCCCACAGGTTTCGTCCTGTCTTGTCGAACAGTGCGATGGAGACTTAATAGAATACAAGTCGTCCCTGTCTATACCTGGTCACATAATTCTGATTTGTTTGTGTGGCTTTTCTGACACAAAAAAGTGCAGCACTCGGTGTCAAATGTCGGTCCCATTAGGACCTATATTTCACAATATATTTGTGCAATATCTAGCTTTTTAACATGTCAATGTCACCCGCCTGACTGGAATCCGTCGTTTCAAGAGAGCTGACCAGCGCAAACTCTTTACTTTCTAACAATCATTTTGATTTTCATACTATTACATTAATGATATTTCATAAAAAACTACTATGGCCATCTTGCTAATGGTTGCTCACTATATGCTATATCCTTTATTTGCCTTTTAACAGCTATTTATGGACGGCCGCCAATATATGCAATTAGTGAAGTGTACGGTGCGTATTTTTGGAGATTGAAGTATACCCGTGTGTGCGTCTGTGGTTTGTGCTTTGGCATACTTTGGTAATTTCGTGCTCTGTCTTCTAGTGGAACTGTTGCCCTATTTATAGTGCTATATCACTCAAGCATGCCACCGAAGACACCAAGCAACACACACACCCGTTCACATTATACTGAGAACGGACAAACCAGTCGTCCCATCCCCGGTATGCTGATGAGCGCTAAGCAGGAGCATGCAGAAACTGTGTTGACACTTTCGTATAATTTTGGGGTTGTGTATCTTTTTTGCTTTTAAATCGATGTTATTGAACATACTGATTAGTTTCTTCGTATGCGCAGATGCGTCTTGAGGTTACATTTTGTATACCATATTTTAGTCTGAATATCAACATAATTATTCTTTGTCATTCTTTTAACGCTGATATCTGTGTATGTATAAGACTGAAGTGAAAACAACTGACGACGAATTGTATAAAATTTATTGCATATCGACGCTGAATAACTTTTTTCACATATCAATATCCATAATTGCAATATTATGCGGTTTTGTTTCACGTCAAAATCGTTTTATAGCATTGAGTATATGTAATAATATTTTATGAAATTTGACTTTTCCTGTATAATACAGACTAGAACTATAACTGTCGCCAGATTGGACGACTAATGCCTCCGCTGCACAAATAGAAATAACTCAATTAAATCCGTTTTTGCATATTACAGAGTTAGCTCCCTTGTGGGTATGTATCGATTGTTACGTCAATATTTTGTGAGCGCAATTCACGTCGTTTTCTCCGAAGTATTAGTTACGTTCGGAAATGCATGACATCACAATCAATACCTATCCGCAAGGGCAGATAACTATGTAATATCCAAATACAGATAAGGGGCCATTACAGAACCCTATATAGTTTACTCAACTCCCCTATATGTTAGGATTCTGTGTACCAATTGTTATCCAATCTGTCCAGTAGTTCAGGAGTTCGCCGGACAAAGTTGTTTACAAACAGACAGACGGACAGACGGACAACCTGATTCCAGTATACCCCTTAACTTCGTTATTAAAAGTAGACTCGGTAGCTAATTTCCCCGTGTGTGTTACTTGGATAGGTGAGGTTACCTTTAACAAGCCTTTGTTGTCGGTCCTGTAAGATCAGACGAGCGGTGTGTAATTTGGTGGACTGTAGTGAGTGAGATCCTATCGATAATATGGTGATGTTCCGCCGAAATACTAGCCTACTAAATAGCTGATATAAGTAAAACGTCGGGTTATCACGATACGGGAGTCAGATTTCATCATAAAAGACAAATCATTTGATGAGTCAATTCTTTTGAAAAGGAATGTTACTATCAGGTCAAGTGATATTCCGATATAACAAAAAACTAAGGCATAGTATCCTCCACGCGTGCTATATTCGGTATACTATAACACGAAAGACAACTATTTCAAATGTTTTTTTATGGAAAATACGCCATAGCTGTCTCGTATGGTATAAAATATACTACATAGAGACATTGTAATTCGGAAAAAGAATCCTTGAAAACACTATAATGTTAATATAAATTATCAAATAAGTACAAATTAATTATAAGTTTTATATTTTATGGTTATCATTATATGATTTGATCTTAAAATGTGACAATAATATTTGTGTTATATTTTATGTATTATTTTATCGGAAAGAGTTCCTTTTGAACCCCCTCCAATTTTTATTTTCTTCATTGTTGCGTGCTTTATGTGCAAAGGCAAAATAAATCTTTTCAATGTTTTTCTTTTATCAAATCAACTTATGCGCCAACATTTTACATGGTATAGGTAAACTCTAAATTTAAACGCACCAAAAAACGCCAAATTTCCCCGACGGCAAAATATCCCAACTTATGGATATTTGATTTCAAATATTTGATCTGATTTGATTTCAAGATAATGAAAACACATAGTCATACAGTATTTTTGAACCTTACAAGACAGCTATGGCGTTCCATGTATTTTACGCATGCTAGCTAGTTGTATGTACATAAGATATGCTCAGGTCACGCATTATCTCGTGATCTCTCGTTTAGCGCGATACAGTTTTTGTATACATGTTGTAAAAGACATCTCGCGTTATCTCGGAATCTCGTCCTAAACACGATACCTGCACCCCAGCAAACATCTGCAAGCGTTTGGGTTTTCGTGGTCTATATGCAGAATGACCTCTTTGCTAAGTAATTTCTTGCTGACAGAAACATTCCCAAAACACATGTTTAATCCTAAAGCACGTTTTCATGCGCGTGAAACCCCCTACCATTAGAATACTGCTAATTTGCAATCGTTTTAATGGTGCCCTTTTTGTCAACGCGTAACCCTGGTAAATGCTATCCGCAATTCATACATCACAACTAGGGATATCTTATTTTAGGCCCGAGTGTCAGAATAGTTATCCAGAGTTCGATCACTTGCCGAGGATTCAAATTCATGTGCTCTGACTGTTACATTGGCGCGCATTAGAGATTTGAGGAGGTTATTTACTATTCAGCCTTGCTTCATATACCAGCTTTAAAGATGTTCTCTTAAAGGTCCTCTACCTTTCTAAACTTTTTGATCTTAATGTTTGGAATGTAAAATCTGATTTATAATTTTGTAGAGTCCAAATGTGATCAGCTTACCGTTAATACTACACTTATTATCACCTTCTGATTAATCTAATTCAAATTAATAAAATAATATGACTGAAGGCAAGGCCTTAAAGGGCGCCGCCAGATGTTTCAGTGATAATTAATTATGCAATGTTAAAAAGTTCAATTTATGGAAATAACGGAGCCGAAATTTCTGTTTATTTTTAGGTCATCTGACCCAAAGGGTCAGGATGACCTATTGTCATCATGCACCGTCCGTCGTCGTGCGCCGTCCGCCGTCCGTCGTCCGCCGTCCGCCGTCCGTAAACTTGTCATTCAAACGACTTCTTCTCAATAACCGGAAGGCCCAGGGTACTCATATTTGGCCTGTAGGTTGCTGGGATGGAGGGCTACCAAGTTTGTTCAAATAAATGACCTTGACCTTCATTCAAGGTCACAGGGTCAAAAAGGCTAAAAATCTTTAAAACGAGACTTTCTTCTCCAAGAACCAAGAAGGCCCCGGGGGATACTGATTATTAGGCCTGTAGTAAATGCATGGGATGAAGGGCTACCAAGTTTGTTTCAAATTTATGGTACCTTGAGCCTTCCTTCAAGGTCACAGTGGGTCAATTAGGCTAAAATCCTTTAAAAAAATACTTCCTGTGAATAAACTAAGAGGCCTAGAGACACTTGAAATTAGGATACTTGTGACCAGATGCTAGGGTATGAAGGGAGCTTGCCAAGTGTTGGTTCGCAAATAATGGACCTTGAACCTGTCATTCGCAAGGTCTACGAGTGGTGTTTCAAATAGGCGCGATATAAATCGCTGTTTAACGAGCTTCTGTCTCATAGAACCTGAAGAGCGCAGGGTAGTGAGTATTGGGCCTGTGACTAATGCTGGGATGAAGGGCTACCTGAAGTTTGATCAAATAAATGACCTTGACCCTTCATTCAAGGTCACAGGGGTCAAATATGCTAAAATCCTTTTAAAAAACTTTCTTGTGAATAACTAAGAGGCCTGGAGGACCTGATATTATTGCAATGTGGGCATGTCTTGTCGAGTATGAAGAGGACTTACCAAGTTTGTTCAAAAAGTATGACCCTTGACTCTTCAATTCAAGGTCACGAGGGTCAAATAAGGCTAAAATCTTTAAAAAAAAAACGACCCATTCTTCTCAACGTAACCAGAAGGCCCCGGGTACTGATATTAGTGGCCATGTAGTAATGCTGGGATGAAGGTGCTACCAAGTTTGTTCAAAATAAATGACCTTGACCTTCATTCAAGGTCACAGTGGGTCAAATAGGCTAAAATCCTTTAAAAAAAAACTTCTTGTGAATAACTAAGAGGCCTAGAGACCTGATATTAGGCCTGTGACATGCTGGGATGAAGGGCTGCCAAGTTTGTTCAAATAAATGACCTTGATCTTCATTCAAGGTCACGGGGGTCAAATAGGCTAAAATCTTTAAACGACTTCTTCTCAAAACCAGAAGGCCCAGGTACTGATATTGGGCCTGTGACATGCTGAGATGAAGGGCTACCAAGTTTGTTCAAATAAATGACCTTGACCTTCATTCAAGGTCACAGGGGTCAAATAGGCTAAAATCCTTTAAAAAAACTTCTTGTGAATAACTAAGAGGCCTGGAGACCTGATATTAGGCCTGTGGCATGCTGGGATGAAGGGCTACCAAGTTTGTTCAAATAGATGACCTTGACCTTCATTCAAGGTCACGAGGGTCAAATAAGCTAAAATCTTTAAACGACTTCTTCTCAAGAACCAGAAGGCCCCGGGTACTGATATTAGGCCTGTGACATGCTGGGATGAATGGCTACCAAGTTTGTTCAAATAAATGACCTTGACCTTCATTCAAGGTCACAGGGGTCAAATAGGCTAAAATCCTTTAAAAAACTTCTTGTGAATAACTAAGAGGCCTGGAGACCTGATATTAGGCCTGTGGCATGCTGGATGAAGGGCTACCAAGTTTGTTCAAATAAATGACCTTGACCTTCATTCAAGGTCACGAGGGTCAAATAGGCTAAAATCTTTAAACGACTTCTTTTCAAGAACCAGAAGGCCCAGGGTACTGATATTGGGCCTGTGACATGCTGGGATGAAGGGCTACCAAGTTTGTTCAAATAAATGACCTTGACCTTCATTCAAGGTCACAGGGGTCAAAAAAGCTAAAATCATTTAAAAAACTTCTTGTGAATAACTAAGAGGCCTGGAGACCTGATATTAGGCCTGTGGCATGCTGGGATGAAGGGCTACCAAGTTTGTTCAAATAGATGACCTTGACCTTCATTCAAGGTCACGAGGGTCAAATAGGCTAAAATCTTTAAACGACTTCTTTTCAAGAACCAGAAGGCCCAGGGTACTGATATTGGGCCTGTGACATGCTGGGATGAATGGCTACCAAGTTTGTTCAAATGAATGACCTTGATCTTCATTCAAGGTACCGGGTCAAATAGGCTAAAGTCTTTAAATGACTTCTTCTCAAGAACCAGAAGGCCCAGGGTACTGATATTGAGCATGTAGCATGCTGGGATGAAGGGCTACCAAGTTTGTTCAAATGAATTACCTTGACCTTCAATCAAGGTCACGGGTCAAATAGGCTAAAATCTTTAAACGACTATGTTGTATTGTACTAATAGTCAGATGACCGTTAAGGCCCATGGGCTCTTGTTTATTAATATATTCACACTTTATCCCTGTGCCCAAATCCTCATTTGAGAAGGAAACTCACATACGAGAAGGAAGAATTTTTTATTTCCGTAATAGATATTCCGTTTTTTGGTCACCTGATTATATTGGACGGTAGTCTATCACTTAACGCTTGCAAATAAAGAGAGCAACAGCACCGAGTTTCTGCTGGATGAAGATTACGTTCGTCGGATCTTAAAAGCGTTTGAATCGAGCATCGCATTCACGATAATGGGATTTCTTACAGTCGATATTACCACATGCCCTCCAACCTCTGGGTCGCGAGTTCGAATCCCATGTGGGGCAGTTGCCAGGTACTGACCGCTGGTCGGTGGTTTTTCTCCGGGTTCTCCGGCTTTCCTCCACCAACAAACCTGGCACGTCCTTAAATGACCCTGGCTGTTAATAGGACGTTAAACTAATCAAACCAAACCAAAAAATCTTACAGTCGATAAAAAATGGCGGCCACAAAATGAAGCTGTCAGTGTATTTGATTGAATTTTGAAGATTGTTTTTTTTCCCTTAATTTTCATGTATGCGTTACCTTAGAAGTGTTTGGCTGCGCCCTTATTAATTTCGTCGTGATTAAGAAAATAAAATATGTAGGCCTAATTTCTATCAACTTATTACATAATCCGTCCGACATTTTGCTTAAATTCGCATATGCAATACTGAATTTCATTTAAAATTTTGTTTTGTTTGTTTGTTTTGATTTATTAACGTCCTATTAACAGCTATGGTCATGTAAGGACGGCCCCCATGTATGCGGTGTGTTGCGTGTATGTTGTGCGAGGTGAGTGTACTGGGAGACTGCGGTATGTTCGTGTTGTGTCTTCTTCTTGTATAGTGGAACTGTTTACCCTTTTTATAGAGCTATATCACTGAAGCATGCCGCCGAAGACACCAAGCAACACACCCCACCCACGCACGGCATACAGGGAGTGGGACGACTGGTTCCCCCGTTGTCAGTATAATGTGACCGGGTGGGGTGTGTTGCTTGGCCAGGGGACAGAACCCAGAGCCTTCCTCACAGGGGCGAACGCTCAACTCAAGGCCAAAAGTGAGGCGGTGCCAAGGGGGTTTAGGAAAGATAAAGTCAGTTAGGAAGAAGAGAAAAGATAAGATCCTAAATTTAGTCGCCTTTTACGATCATGCAATAGGGGCTGCAGGTACAATTCTAAAAACAAGCGAAGAAAGAAGGAAAAGAAGAAGAAGAAGAAGAAACAAGATGTGCCCTCAGAATTTGAAGGACAACAAATCGGTTTTCCACATCTTTGTTGGGGTATTCTATTTAGTATATCAATGAAGTCGACTAATTACCTGAGAACGATTGTATAAATTTATCTATTGTCAGCGGACTCCCATTAGGGATGTTATAGCTGAACATGATGTTACAGTTTGAAGTCTAAGATCACCCCTAATTACCCGGTAAATGACGGTAAAACTATCTATTGTCGACCCATCTAAAAGGGTAGGCACAGACGAGCTCCTCTAAACACCATTTCAAGTCAACTAGCGTATACTATTCTCACTGCGTAGTATTTTTGTGATGAACACAATGAAAGGCGGTTATGATAGATTGGCGCGTACATTGAATTGAAGGCTAAGCAACGTTAACATGATACAGGACTGGAGGTTCTGACCGGACAGCAGGAATGTATGATACGCTATTTATTCCCGACACGACTTGTGGTTTGGTTTTTGTGTTTATTTAATATCGGATCAACAGTTATGGTCGATACTATTGTAATGGATAGAATTGTGGGAAAAAATAACTGAATTATTTTCTCAATCAACACAATATTGAATATAATGTAACGTACCCTTTCTGTTATTTTCATCTACACATTCCATTGTTGTAATCATATTCTGAATATCAACGAAGGATTAAACGTTCATATTTAGCTCAGCTGGTCATACAGATGGATCCGTCCATCAAAATCGACTTCTTCATAATCGTAGGTTGGAATGCAAACCACTTGATTGTTTGCGTAATCAAAATTGACAAAATGGTTGAATGTTATGTGTTGGGAGCTGCATGTGTATTCGTTTTGTTCTCCTTTATATGAATGAATTATTGTCCTTTGTTATATTGCATATTCACAGAAGCACGTTTACGAGTACACAGAGCAAACACAACCCCACCCCACTCGGGTCACATTTAATACTGACACAGCGAACATAGTCCTACACCCGAGATGCCGAGTGCTAAGCAAGCAGAAATTACCACTTTTTATAGACTATGCAGAGCCTACTCTCACAGACGCAAAAGTGAAGCGTGAACAAGGAGACGTTAGGAAGTAAAACAGTTTAGTTAGGAAGAAAACATTAGTTGGAAGAAAACCTAGATTAGTTTAGGAAGAAAAAACAGTTAGCTTAGGATAGACAAGACAGTTAGTTTGACTGAAAGTTACAAACACCTGTTAGATTACGGAATAGAAGACAGTTTTGTTTAGGGAAGGACCAACAGTTAGTTTTAGGAAAGACAACCGTTAGTTTGGATAAGAAATATATCAAGTTAGTTAGGAACGTGGACAAAAACAGTTAGATTATAGTCGGAGGTTAGAAAAACTGTTAGTTAGCGAAGGACATACAGTTTAGTTATTGGATGACACACGTTAGTTAGGCAAGGAAAACAAGTGAAAAGTTAGGAAGGACAACAGTTAAGTTAAGAAAGACAAAACAGTTAGTTAGGAAGGAATCAGTTAGTTAGGAAGAAAAAAGTTAGTTTGAGAAGACAACAGTTAGTTATGAAAGGGGGGGAAAACAGTTAGTTTAGGAAGAAAACAGTTAGTTAGGAAGGCAAACCGGGGGATAGGCATAGACAAAAAGTTAGTTAGGAAGACAAAACAGTTATTAGTAGGAAGACACAAATTTGTTAGGAAGATAAACCAAAGGGGTTGTTAGTAGGAAAACAGTTAGTTAGAAACAACAGTTTAGGTTAGGAAGAAAAACAGTTAGTTAGGATGAAATAACAGTTAGCTTAGGGAAAGACAACATTTAGTTAGGAAGAAAACAGTTAGTTAGGAAAGCACAACAGTTAGGTAAGGAAGAAGAGAAAAGATAAAAGACCATAGATTTAGGGCGCCTTTTTACAAGTGACATCATTAAAAATGATGCTTATTGTCCTTAAAAGGCCGGCTTAATTTTAGAATTTAATCTTTTCTTCTTCCGAACTAGACATTCTTCTTTTCCTAAAGTCTCCCTTGAGAAATATTCACTTGTGAGATAGGCTCCTGGGTTCTGTCCCCTTGCGCCGAAACACAACATAGTCCTTAGATCCCCGATACACAAACATAGTTTCTTCTAACTCCCCGATATTTCGTCATAGTCGAGAACTCTCCCGAAACACAACATAGTCCTTAACTCCGCTGCGAAACACAACATAGTTCTATAACCTGCCCGAAAACACAACAAAGTCTTTAAAGGTGGTAGTTCCCCGCCTCTTCGCTGCACTCGCTTTAGTTTGAGCCTGTTGTCAGTATAATTGTGACCGGTTGCGGTGTACTGTTGGTGTCTTACGGCACCATGCCCTTCAGAGGATATCACTACAAAAAGAGTTTTCTTAATATTCAAGAATACAACAATAAAATACATGTATACCATAATAAGGCAGTTTACCGGACTCACGCACTTCACACACGCAACGCATCGCATACATGGAGGAGGCCATTCCGTAATGACCTTGACTATTAATGCTTTGTGTTGGTTAGATTATTTTAACGTCCTATTAACAGCCATGGTCATGAAAAGGACGGCTTCCCATAATATGCGGTGTGTTGAGTGCTGGAACGATTCGGTAATGTGTCTTCTTGTATATTGAAATTATTGACCCTTTTTTTATAGTGCTATTTCTTTGAATTCCTGCCAACGAAGTCACAAAGCAACACATCCCAACTGGGTCAACATTATACAGGACAACGGTCGATAGCAGTCGTACCCACTCCCTGTATGCTGATGAGCGCATAAGCAGAAGCAGAAACTACTATCCTTTAAAGACTTTGGTGTGTCTCGGCCAGTAGGAAATAACCCAAAAGCCTTCTCTCACAGGGGCACAAGCGCTCAATCGAAGCACCAAAAGATAGGTGGAGTTGTACAAGGGAGACTTTAGGAAGAAAGATATTTAGTCCGCAATTTACGAATCATGCAGTAGGAGAAGCAGGTGCAATTTTTAACGGCCCTTCATTCAGACGGCATTTCTGGACTAACGGTGACAAATAATTTCAGAATAAACCGTTGGGATAGCCCTTTTGGCTTAGTTTGGTTTTGTCTATATATTAGAATCAACGGGAATAGTGTGTGTTTTTTAGGAAGGCTGCGTAAGAGTTCATAGGTGTGACTTTGACAAAGTGGAACTCTTCTCCTTATACACAATAGACATAGCACAGAGCATTTCACATGAATTTTTGAGTTAAGAAGCGGAGACAACTCCAACATAATGTGGAATGAATACCCAGTAGGAGTATTATTTGCTTTATCATTGAAATAAATGTAAATATTAACCCCCCCGAGAAAAGCTTTTCAGGGTATGGGGGGAAAATGCAGTTTTATTACAACAATAAGCAATATTAATTGACCATAATAATGGTTAGTAAATGGCTGATAAAACCTAGTATCAAATTATTTAATCAATCTTTGAATAATTAAACTGGTGTAATTAAGGTGACAGGGATTTTTTTTCGTTCTATTATTCCCTTTGCATTGGATGCCCCTTGTGCAGTGTGAATTGTCTATGGTTGTAAAATTCAGTCCGCAGTTTTTTGCTTTAAAAATACGTGATTAATTTTGGTTGAAATATCGTTTCATTTGAAGCTACATGTAAAATATAAAAGATGGTTGGCTGGTTTCTAAGGTGGACACTTCACTCAGGCTTATTTCTTTTATACAGTAACCAAAGAAGCATAATATGGCATAAATGTATTTGTTCTACATTTCTTATGAAACATGTAAACTCAATATATTGACAATTTCCACGGTCATTGTTATGTGTTATTAATTGAGAACCGTTGTAACTACAAATCGTTTGATCAATACTGATTAAGCATGTTACAGTAAGTACTTTGTACCCATACCCGAGGCCAAAGTGACGCACGATAAAGCGAAATGAACTACATAAATCAACCACTGAGTGAGATAGTTAAATGATTCCTTCTATGCAAGACAATTCATCTAAATACGGTAAACCACTACTTTCAGAGCGATTTGATCAGTGTCTAGACCAAAAGGTTCTGCATTACTCTACAAACAAAGGAACAATGGTTCGGACATACAAGATGTACGACCAACAATGTGTAAAGGGCGGGACAGCGAGCGAGTTGACTAAACTTTCACACACATTTCACCACCATCGGACTTTTTCGAGCATATTCCACAGAAAAGTCCGACAGATCCTAACTACCAATTAGAACGAGCTTTGTTTTCTGATAAAAGTACAAATTTTAATTGTTGTCCTTAGATTGAATTTTCCATTTTAATATATTACGTCCTATTACTCCGAGTCCTTACTTGTGTGAAATGCGAGCTGTGTGTTTTTGGGCGACTGCGGTAATATCCGTGTTTGTGTGCTCTTGTATAGTGGAGACCCTTTTTATAATGCTATAACCTCTGAAGTATGCAGCTGGGAGTCCCCTAAACCAACACACAACCACGTCCGGGTAACATTACACTGACAACGGCGAAAGCAATCTTCCCACTCCCTTAATTCCATACTTTAAGCAGGAGCAATAAACTAACTAAATATTATAAATTATTTGTATTTCATAACGTAGTGGGTTTTTTTTTTCGTTTTCCAGGTGTCCTACATGAGTTGCCCCTTCCAGGTAAGGCGTTAGGAATTGTACCTTCCGTTCAACTAATTGCATGTTAGTAAAAGGCGAGTGAATTTTGGGGTAATCTTCTTGCCGAACACATCTTCCATGACCACAACGCCTCACTTTTGGGCCTCTGTTGAGCGTTCGCCCCTGTTAGGAATGCACTGGTTCTGTCCCCTGACCGTGACACGGAAAATCTATAAAAAGTGGATAGTTTCTGCTTCCTGCTTATCGCTTAGCATAAAGGGGATATATATGGCGATAGAATTGTACCCTCGCTGTCCCTATTGCAATGGTTCTCTTCTTCCTGGATAGTTTTTCTCTCTTCCTAACATCTCCCTTGACACCAACTTTACTCTTCCCTTTCGGTTGGTGCCTGCTACTGAAAGAAGGCTCTGGGTTTCTGCATCTGCTTAGCGCTCATCATAAAGGGAGTGGGACGACTGGGTTCGCCTGTTGTAAGTATAAATGTGATCGGAGTGAGGTGTGTTTGCTTGGTGTCTTTTGCGGCTTGTTTCAATGGTAGAGCACGTCTAAAAGGGCAAATGTGGAGGTTTATCAATGGAAGATTGGCATGACAATATGTAGTATGCTCACCGCATCGCTGTTCTAATTTTAGATAACATACAAATGCACAACCATTGCCGTGTCAAAGTGGCTTGTGTTGTTTTCATAAATTAACGTCCTATTAACAGCAAGGGTCATGTAAAGACGGCCTCCCATAAATACGGTGTACAGCGTGTATGAAGTGTGTGGTGAGTGGATTGTGAGACTGCGGTAATATTCGTGTCGTGTCTTCTTGGATAGTAGAAACTCTTGCCCTTTAATTGTTTTTATGTGCTGTATTCACTGAAGCATGCCACCGAAGACACCAAGCACCACACACCCCACCCCGTCACATTATACTGACAACGAAAAAAAATCGTTCCATTTTCACTTAATGCAGAGCGCTAAGCAAAAAAAGAGTATTAACTACCATCTTTTATAGTCTTCTGGTGTGTCCCTGCCATGGGACAGAACCCAGAGCCTTCCTCACAGGGGCGAACGCTCAACTCAAGGCCAAAAGTGCGAGGTGGTGTCTAGGGAAATGTTAGGAAGAAGAAAGTAAATTAAGGACGAATGAAAAGATAATATCTTAAATGTAGTACGGCTTACTGATCATGCAATTATGGCATGCTCGGTTAGGCAACAGGTTTTGTCCACTTGGCCCAAACACATCGAAAAGTCCATAAAAATGGTAGTTTCGGACATTGTCTGCTTAGTTTGTCAGCATACAGGGAGTAGGAGGAAAATTAACACATATCACAGAAAAATGGTGGGGGGGGACAAAATAAACTAACAAAATAGAGAGGCTAATTAAAGTAAGCAAAGAAATAAATCGCGGCATCCCTACGCCTCCTCCTCCCGTCACCTCGGATCAGCATTCCCTACCCTGCGTCCCTCGCTACCCCCCGCCTCCCACTTCCCCGCCTCCCCACACTTCTCCCCCCGACTACCTCCCCTGCCACCCGCCCCCCATTTGCTACCCACATCCCACCTCCGCACCCCTCCTCCTACCCCCCCTCACCACAGTATCTCCTAGCACTCTGTCTCGCCCCCCTCCTCTCCCCCAGAAACCACCACTAATTCTGTCCTCTTGTCGCGGCCAAGCTATTCATATTTACCTCCTAGACCTCCTCCTTAACCCCTCTCTTCCTGTCTCTGCTATTTCTCCACCTCTTCCCCTCCTGCCCGTCTCGAGCATCCCTACGAACCCGTCCCTACTATCCTCCCCCATCCAGCTTCCTTTTCCCTTCCCCCCCTCCTCCGGCAGAATGAACAAAACACATGATCCCGCCTCCCTTCTACCACGACTCCCCACCCCTGCCCCCAGAGAATCACTGATGCCCACCTCCCACACAAACCACGCACATACCCCCGCTCCCACAATATACCTCCATATCACCCAAACCCCAAGTTGCCACCCCGTGGCGGCCGTCCATCAAAGTGGTCCGCACATGCCATAAACAGTTGACAAAAGCCCCAACCCCCCCCTGGAACAACAAGTGTGTGTGGTTTAACATATAGAATAGAACTCGCAAGATTCATTAAGTACAAATTAAAACCACGGATCTCGTAGTACCATACCAAAATATTTAAGGGTCAACATTATAGTAAATACAAAGTCAAACAAGACAGACAAATACAACACAAAACCAAGCGGTATATGACAAAATAAGCTGAACACCACGTAGTGTTTATCCGGTGAAGTTTTTAGAAATCCATTTGGTCAAATAATTAATTCCTCCACATTATAAGCAAATTGATTGCGTCGCGTTACGTAATGATCAACTTATATATATTATAGAGTTTACTACTCTTGCAATAAGAATCGATTATTTTTCTCTGCTAGTTTACAACAAAAACAAAATCCCAACAATAAAATCAAAGTACTGAAAGTACTGGAGAGCTTAAGGCATGTTATAAAGTTTAATTTGCAAGTATTCAGACCATAAGACCAATGAAAACAATGAAAATCACTACAACCTACACCTTCAAAAATGTTTTCTTTTGGAAAAAAACTCCCTCAGAGGTTTTATTTTTAATAGTCAAAGTTTTCATGCAGTAAATGAAGTAATTTATCTTGATAACTTTATAGAAATGGTTTATTAATACAGAGGACTCCCACTAAATCAAAAAAACGGTTATTTCGAATATTTCGGTTATTTGCATAAAATTCTGGCGGTCTCGATTTTTCCTTCTTTATCTTTGTTTTTCAACTCCGTGTATTTGTATACACTTTTTTACAATGACCTCCGTTATTTGAATAAAACATCTGGGGAATTTCTAAAAAAAAAAAATCGAATATTTTTTCAATTCTGCCGTGTATTTTCAGAGAAAATCGCCGATATATGTTTCAAGATACTTCGTTTTTACTAGAAATGAGTATGGTGACAGGTTAACGTTATCATATGGCTTGTTGTTTTATGTGTGAATCTGCAAAGGTATTCGACGCTGATACGATTTTTACGAATCTATCAGCAGCGATAGATTAATTACTTAAGTATCATCACAGACTCAAACATCTAATTAAAGTATTTGCACTTTCAAAAATGTTTATATTTAATTAACGTAACGTACCTTCGTTCGCGATCGGTTGGAGAAACCAACATGCTTCCTTACAACAACCGCCATTCATGGGTAGTCTCGTTCAACCACTCTTTTGACTACGCCAGACATATGCGTATCAAGCGTCTCGTTGAACGAGATATTGAAGCATGCAAAGTCGGCGTGCAATGACTACCGCAAGTTTTGTATGTAATAATGGATGCGAAAAATACTTGTTTCCTTGTTTCCATAGCTGCTTGAATATGCATTATCTATAAGATATTATCAACCTAGTTTGCCGCATCGATCAACAATACAAGAAGAATTCTCAAAAACATATTTAGATCCAGTTAACGCATGGCTTCATTACCAGCCGCCATTTTCGAATTCATATGTATCAAAACAACATTGCAAGTTGATCGGTCCTTTCAATTGAAGTTTAATCACGATCGTATGATCATTTTGCCAGGGCAAATGTACGTAAATTTGTTCTTTATTTATGTTCAGAATTGATACGTTAAAGGGACAATTCAGTCTAAGAAAACATTAAAATATTTGTATATATATCAGATAAAACAACTTCTAATGGAAATTACATCAGTTCAGTTTTGCTGTGATATGCCTGAAACGCCTATGGTGGTGACACGTGTGCGAAATATTCAAACTTGCTCGCTGTCCGCCATTACACACTGTGGTCGAACTTCTTGTATGCCGAACCCTGTCCCTTGCTCGTAAAGTAATGCAACTTTTGGCTAGAACTGCTCAAATCGCTCTGACAGTAGTGTGTTTACCTTATTAGGTGAATTGTCTTGCCTAAAAATCATTTTATCACCTTCTCAGTGGTTATGTAGTTCATTTGTTTAACGAGCGTGACTTTGGCTCGGGTATGGGTACAGAGTTAATATTGTACCTGCTTAATCGTATTGATCAACGATTTGATATTTCAACGATATTAATTAAAATACTTAACAATGTTGTGGAATTTGTCAATGTTTTACGTTATATGTTTCATAAGAAATGTAGAACAATACATTTATGCTATAGTTTGCTTATTGGTTATGTAAAAGAATTTGCCTGAGTGAATTGTCTCTTTTAATATTTTCAAACACAGTCATGTTTAGTTCTTGCATGGTATCGATCGTTAATCTTTTTATCGATCGTCAGCCTTTTTCTCAAACAGATTCACGTGTCGATCTAACGTAAACAAAAATCTAACATTGGAACATCGTTTTGTTTACGAGCGAACAATTAAAATCGATTTATAACTTCGAAATTACTTATTGTTCGTTTTAAGCGTTAATAACTTATGTTTTGATCAAAAGAAGGAAATGATATTGCCTGTTGACATGTAGGGGGGTCAAACGGAGGTGCGAAACGCCATCACCGCCTATTCGAATACTCCGGTTATTATGAATATTTTCTTCTTGAAAATGTCTTATGCAAATAAGCGGAATCCTCTTGTGTATTGTACAATCTGAAGTTCAGTGAAGCATGGTTATTCTATTTGTTTTGGTACATAATCATGTGAACATGACCATCAAAAATGAACTTTGTATTTTTGCAAAATATGTGAAAAGATAGCTGTGTAAAATTAAAAGTAACACAATAGTTTATGGCTCAGTGAAAAATCAGAAAGTCTAAGTAAATCTAAAGTCTATATGCATTATAAAAAAGAGAAATGTCATATTTTGTGAATCTGGGATAATGTTTTCTATTTCATATGTATTTGGTGTTATAAAGTCAGCTTTGATATCGGGTATTATATCACTGTAAGCATCCCCATAAAAAATTATTTGATACTGAAAAAATCCGTGAGTAAATAAGTTATTAATAATTTGTTAAAATTTGCAGCAGCTTGTCTGATCAGTTACCAGCAAGTAAAATTAGATATAATATCTCTTTCTACAGAGTACAGAATGTTCATAAGTTCTATAATAGTTTAAACAGCTTTTAATCAGCAAACTTTAACTACATTTTGTTTTAATACATCCAAAATGTTTTGTCTAAACATTCTATAGGACCCTAGATCTTAATTTTTTAATATGTTTACAATTATTCCCAAACTGAAAGGTAAATTTTGAAAAATATCATAAAACAATGAAGTACTGGTACTCAATCATTTTTTATATTTAATACTGATACATTGTTCATTTCTAATCAAACCTACAATATCCATTTGAAACATTTTCAATTGTAAAAAGATATTGAAATTCGCTAAATGACAAAGTTTACAACCTTATGATAATATTTGATGAAAATAGTAACAAATCAGGTTTGTAACAAAAGGAGTATATTCTTATATCAGACAAATTTGTTGTTAGCTTAAAGTACAGAAAACTTATCTCCACAAAAAATGCATAGTAATGAAAAGAGTGTTTCTCCAAATTTTTCATCTGTTATATTGACACAAAAATATCCCAGTTACATTTAAGGTTAAATGTGAAACTGTACGAAAAATTTGGCATATCTTTTCTTCAGTAATCTACAGAAAACCATATGGCTTGATGAAAATCGTCCAATTGGTACAACACAGAAATTATGTAGTGTAAAATTGTCATGTTTTACACTTTATGTATGGAAAGAGGGAAACACACCTGCAGAAATTACTTAACAATTACTTACAACCTGTTAAAATTTGAAATGAAATCGTAGATGACAAATTGGCTTTATGGTCTGACGATATGTACCTGTTTCACTTCACTATAGATGTAAATGTAATAATTTTGAAGTAATGCCACAAATAATAATTAAATATGATTTTTAGTTTAAGTTATGTTCATTATATGACATTATGAAACACCATTCGAATTTTACAATTATTATCTATGTGAAAAAATTAATAATTTCTTAATGATAAGTATTTGACTTCCGGTAATCCATTTATCATAAAACATTACGCTGTTAGGCAGATATCCCATTCTCCAGAAAACAGATACTGTATGTCCTAGAAAATTAAACTTAATTTTAAAGTGAATAGTCGGGCAAAGGAAACCAGTCTAAATGCGTTCTTTGGCCTTCCAAAAGTCATTGTATACCATAATGATGGTCAAGTTCTGCTTACGGTGTCCAGTTTTGACCATTGAAATTTTGGGGAAGCCCCGTGTAAATTTAGCACAGTTCTAAATATAAATTCTCCAAACTCTTTGAAAACGAGGCTGCGTGGAAATGTCAACATGGACATGTGTTTCTCAGTCGTGTCGGTTTCGTTTCGTGTGATAAACCACTAATGCGGTATGCAAATTGTTGTTTTGAGATGATACATTTGATGCAAATGAAGTATTCTTACATTAATGACAATGCTTTGTAATCATTTTTCGATAAAAGCATCTTGTACATGGAAATCGACACAAATATTCGGCCGATGCAGAGATGGGGCCCCGGCAAGGGGCAATTATTGCAGCATAGCATTCGTCGTATTTTACATCAACCGAATCATGAAGGTTAAATACAAATAATCGTAACATAATTTCCCATTTAAAACCACACGAAAACGTTCCATAGAACGTCCATGCATGTAGCTGTCAAAGATGTGAAAATAAATTAGCTCATACATAGATATTTTACAAGTACAATATATGTGTTCAATTATTCGTGTAGTTTTTTGCAGAGATTTAATTAAATTATCTATGTCTCTGGTTGGTTTTTTTTGTAAACAATATTTGAGTTCTGGAGAGAGATGACATGAATGTCCAGCTGGAAGGAAAGAAACTTTTATGATGTATATGTATCGTACAATGTATATATGTAAACGTACATTCCATGTAGCTGCTATAGAATTACAACTAGGAAATTCTCTCAAACATTGATAATATTTAATTCTTCACATTCATGTAGGCCTATGCTGTGAGAATTAACACATCATATATATTTCCAGAAAACATATAGGCCTACATGTATGTTACTTTCCTTTTCTGTTGTTTCCTGTTCTTTTTTGTGCTCTGGAGAAAAAGATGATTGAGTTGAAGAAAAGTAATTAATTAAGAGAAATGTGTACCACAGTACTTTGTCTGTAGCCAAGGGGTTCTATACTGTTTTAATAGTCCAGTAATTAATAATTAAATTGTAAATTCCATTTTTGAATGAAGTGGTTCCCCTCCTTTGAGAGTACACAGTGTGTATACCCTTTTTGGTTTTTAGGAATAATACATGAATAGGAACCTGAAATAACATGACAATCAATCAGGTATGTTGTGTGTTGGGGGGTGGGGGTGGGGGGGGGCTAAAAGACAGAAGAATCATGAGGTTGGGAAGTTGTAACTTGAGTGGGGGGTTGAAATATAGAAAAATAGCTACAGATAACTGGAAGTGGAAGGGTGCTTTATCATTGATCTGGTCATTGCATATTTGGGGTTTACATGGACTTTTTTTTTTTTGTTATTTAGTCTCATTGATTTTGGAGCAACTTTGAATCCATATGGTACTGTATATCTTTCTTTTTTCCATGTGTAGCTATTTCTTCTGTATTTGTTCACCCACTCCGCCCAAGTCACCAACTTCCCAAATAGGTACCACTTTTTTTTTTGTTTAGAACTCAAATCAAAGACAGATGTACATAGTACTACATACTAACATTTTTAGTCTATGTGTTTGTAATCACTGTTACTACAGTATTTTTACATTAAATGGTCTATGTACAAGTTTACACATAGACAATAAATGTGAAATTTGGTTCAGACAAAAAAAAGATTTTTAACATTTCAGATAACTTGCTAGTTTTATGGTTTTTATTTTATATGTTGAGTCTACTCTCTTGTAAAGTAGAATTGGAATGCAAGAATTATAATCACTGGATCTAGAGGACTAATATAAACAAATATTTTCTACAAAGTTAAAACAATGAAAAAGTATTGCATCATAATTTTATTTAATGATTACAGTTGAAAGGAACATTTAATAAATTAATACTGTTTAAATGTTCTGTTCATGATCTTCTAGGTCCATATTGGAAAAGTTTACTTTCAAGAGCACTCAAATCAACATTCTTCAGTCTTCATATGATGCTAATTGTATGTATATGTATACATACACTTGTATACAGGTCCAAGGGATGAACTTTCTGTATTCATGTCACTATGCATGCATGGTGCCTGAAAAAAAAGAACCAGCAATTTTTTTATATCTGTTGAATATGACAAAAATTGAAATGATTCAAATATATATAAATGAATAAATGTAGGTTCATTCTACATTTTTTTTTTTTTCATTTTAGAGAAACATTTTATAAGTTGTGAATGTGTCACTGATGCATTTGATAGAATCAAATATTGTTTCAAAAAAGATACAAAATTCATTATCTATAGTTCCAACAAAAATTCAGAATAATTATAAATGATACATGGCTGCAGTACATTTCAACTCTGTTAAGTTTGTCATATACACATGAACCAGGTACAGTTGTAATAAATATACAAACACTATTTATTATTATGACCAGAAATAATATTGTATGTGTCCTCCAAATATATCTAAAGAACAAGCTAAAACCTACATGTACATATGTATATGTGTTATCAGAACATATACAATACAATTTTACCAATTAACCTACAATGTAAATCCTATATACAATGTATGTGTATAACACTACCAAACATGTACAGAACAAAAATTTACAAATTAAAAATCTATAAATATATACATCAGAAACTGTATGAATTGACCGGTAGCATACAGGGCAATCATTACCCCTATAACTAAAGAGGCCCCTACTAAAGAACCGTCTATTTACCCCAGGGTTACGTTTTACGCGATTGGGGAACAGGTAATGAAACATGTGACCATATGTGACCACTCATTTATGAAAAAATACTGCTAGGGACTATTTACATAATGATCAAAATACGAAACTCACTCACAATCAGTCTGAGCAGGTGAGTACCGGTAACGTAGTACGTAAGTAGGCTTAAGGTACGTACAGTAGCGATCCGGAGCCGCGTGCTCGTTTGAACTGTTCTCTTCACTATAACAAGTTGTATTAACACTCTCCATGCGTCGTAATGTTTACCGAGTCAGTTTGTTGGATTGTCGCTGCTCCATTGCCTTTCCTTTCGCGATTTTTGAGTGAGTCAGTTGGTTGTTTTGGCGGAAAACAATTTTGGTTCAAAACTACGGTAGCCATGTTTTGTTTACTACGGAGAGTGGTGGATGTTGCGCATGCGTTAAGATTGAACTGCACTGATAGCCGGTCCGGGAGGACGCATTTAGGATTCCCATAGATAAATATTAATTTCTTCGCATGTACACAGAGCGATTTTGAATCGGAAAGATTTTATTTTTCTAATTTCATAAGAAATTATACTGGATATATTAATACCATTTTTACCGATTTTAGACCCTTCTTTGCCGACTATTTCGCTTTAAGTTTAGATAAGGAAAAAACATATTTGTGTTACATTATTTGCCCAATTTTCTTAGGAAATTAGTCAAACTTGAATTAGAATTATTAGCCAAAGATATAGCATTTTAACATTCCATATCCGTCCCTCGATGATCCCCTGGGGGACAGAGAGGGGCAGGACAAAAAACAGGGTCAAAATGATTAAAATTTCAAAAAATACCTCTAAGTTCACAGGTTTTGATGGAAGCAAATACTCTTCATAGTCTAAAAAAAGTCAAATTTTTAAATCATCTGACCAACTACAAGGCCCAGAGCAGTATAGTGTTTATATGTCTTTAATTTGTTTCATTATATATTCTAACTCATGGATAACTATTCAATTACAGGACACATTTTATCTTTGAGAGTACATATATAATTGATTTAATAGTAGAGTTGAATCAATGCTGTTTATTAACATATTTTCTATATACTCCAACCAATATATTTTTTAAAACAAACATACTTTTTCAGTATAACTAATACTCAGATAATTGTATTTACATCAAAATATACCAAACAGCTATTACGTTTATTTACTCGAAATGATGAAAGAGTTAAATCCAGGACCTCATTGTAATCTTGAAATTCTCTCATTTTTGAAATGTTAGATCACTCAGAAATAAAATTGATATTATTGAAGCAGAACTTTATGATAAAGATATATTATGCTTGACTGAAACTCATCTCACACCAATTATCCCAAACTATGATATAAACATAATTCATTTTCTGATTATATTCATAGGCTAGATAGAAAGACTGGGCTAGGTGTGGAATAATTATTATATTGTCAAAATACTATAAACACAAAAGAAGTGAATACTTTGGAACATGAGGATCTGGAATCATCTGGTTGGATATTTCCATCAATAATAAAAAAAATAATATATCTAGGGATGTATTTATAGACCGGAATCAAATGTTGAATATTGGAATAAGCTTGATACAGTTCTTGATGAGGTTTATAACAAAATATACAGGTACTGATATCATTATAACTGGTGATATAAAATGTAAACTTGTTAAACATTCCTGACAACCACTATTAATGTTAACAAAATTTAATCTCAACCAGGATACAATCAATTGAACCTACAAGAGTAACTGAAACTACTTTCACTGATATTGATATACTTTTTTACTAATAACATTTATCTAATTAGAAATACCTTAGTTAGTACACCAATATGCAGTGATCACTCTAGTTATCTATTTTACTTGTTCCTACTCTGTATTCAAAACAAAAATCATATAAGAAAAACTATCTTTCTCTACGATAATGCAAATTTCATACAGATGAATTCAAATATCACAATAATGTTAAACTGGGATGTAATTACACAAAACCTTGACAGTTGACACTAATGAATTCGATCTAGCTTTTAACTGACAATACTATAAATGAACAAATATAATCTATTTATTCCATCTACTGTACGCCCAAATGATAAAACACCATGGATGACCAATAATATAAGACAACAAATTAGAAAAAGAAAACAGATTACATTACAAGATCCAGAAATACTAACTTACAGATGACTGGCAAACTTTAGGCAAAGTAGAAATGAAGTCATAGATTTAATTCGAACTGAAAAAAATAAAACATTTCGATAACATAAAACTAAAAAAAAATCCCTTCAAGATCAGTGTCAATTCCTTTAAATAAAATGGTGGAAATTGGAAATTGCTCAAACCAATTTCGGTTATGAAACTCGAGTAATATATTCACATTCTTTTGCCTCCATTAATTTCCCCTTTGAAAATACCCAAACATTTACTATATAAATCCACCCTTTGGATAAAGCAGAGTGTCTTAATAACTATTTCATAATCAGTTCAATATCTACTTCATCTGGCTTGCGGAATTTTAAAAAGATCCATTACCACCTTTGGGAAAAAATATCTTCCCCTTTAGATCAGATAACATTGTTATTTTAGAACAGGATATTATTAAAGATCAACTTGATATTTACTGAATGAAAAAAAAAAAACCTCCTGGTCCAGACAACATGATACCAAAAATTATTAAACACCTAACTCCTTCGCTTTATACACCCTCTTACTCTACTGTTGTAATAAAACTTTAGAAACTGGAGTTTATTCCATTATCTTGGAAAACAGCTAATATCAATGCAATTTATAAAGGAAACGGGGCTTGTGGGTTAAAGTAATGCTTCAAATTATAGACCAATATCTGTAAACACCATGCTTTAGTAAAATAATAGAGAAAACGTTAATTTTTTAATATATGTTTAACTAAAAAAAAAAATCTATTGAAAGAGTGTGATATTATAAACAAAGCACCAATCAGGGATTTTGCCTAAAGACTCTACAGTTAACCAGTTACTAGATATTTATAATACGATAGTGCATAATTTGGATAAAAACAATGGATGAAATAAAAATTTATATTCTGCGATATTAGCAAAGCTTTCGACAGAGTCTGGCATGAAGGATTACTTATTCAAATTAGAGAGTCTTATGGTATAAAAGGAGAGAGTGTTACAGTGGTTTCGAAATTATCTTTGTTCTGATCGAAAACAAAGAGTATCTACTGAGGGTTTCCTATCTTCTTTAAAAAATGTCAACGCCGGTGTACCACAAGGTTCTGTCTTAGGGCCATTCCTTTTCTTATTATATATTAATGACATAACTGAATGTGTAAATAGTAAAATTAAACTCTTTGCTGATGATACTTCACTTTATGAAATAATAACTGATAACCATGTAGAAATTGCAGATAATCTAACCAATGATCTAAGTAATATCAATAATTGGGCAAAGAAGTGGGACATTAATTTTAATCCTTCAAAAACAGAAACTGTATCTTTTTTTCAAGAAAAAGACATATATTCAATCCTGATATTCTATTTGCAGATGATATTGTAAACTGTTCTATTTTATAAACATTTGGGGGTAACTTTTTAGTAGTGATGGTAAATGGTCCAAACATATTAATAATATTTATACTCAGGCCTCTAAAAGACTAAATATTTTAAGATTACTAAAACATAATGTAGATAGAAAGAGCCTTTTAAAAATTTATACATCCTTTATAAGACCTGTTTTAGAATATGGTGATGTCATTTGGGATAATTGTACAAACCAAGATAAAGACTTATTAGAATCTGTACAGATAGAAGCAATAAGAATTATAACAGGCCTGAGAAGAGGAACATCGCATAATAAACTTTATGCTGAAGTTGGACTTGATTCACTTGCATTCAGACGAAAACTCCATAAATCAATATTGATGTTTAAAATTGTAAATAATGAATCCCCTAGATATCTTACTAATTTGATTGAACCATTCTTTAATGATAATAATAATACTCCTTACACATTAAGGAATAATCGCCTGTTTAGTCCCCCCTCTGTAGAACTGAATTATACTCCAACAGCTTTATTCCCTCAATGCTAAGAGAATTTAATCAATCAGATATAGAACTCATATTTAATAATGCATTAGAACAATTTTAAAAAACAGTATTCAACATTGATAATGATATTTCCTACTACAGAAATTTCTAATATTTTTAAATATCATGGCGACCGTAATAAAATATAACATTATTCTGTGCCAGCTACGAAATCAAGCAAGTAATTTAAAAACTCTGATCTTTATCATGATCATTCATTGAAGATAATCTCCAACCTGTTCCTGTTATTATACCAATGAAAATTCATATCACTTTTTCTTTGACTGTAGGCACACCTTCTATGCGAACAGAGAGCAGTTTCTTAGTGTTTCTTATATTGGGAATAAAATAAATTAGGTTTACCAGATAATCATAATCATTTTAAACATTGAAACACTATTATTAAATGGATGTAAAAATTTTGCAATAATGATATTAACAAAGATATTTTAACAATGCGTTGATTGAATATATATGCCACATACTAAAAAGATTACGATTTTGTATATAAACATATTTTTATTATATACAAAATTATTATTTTTTAAACATATTTTATATACATGTATCATTGCCCTC
This sequence comes from Argopecten irradians, assembly GCF_041381155.1. Classification (NCBI taxonomy): domain Eukaryota; kingdom Metazoa; phylum Mollusca; class Bivalvia; order Pectinida; family Pectinidae; genus Argopecten; species Argopecten irradians. The sequence goes on along the minus strand of NC_091149.1, from coordinate 18,672,145 downwards.
CTGCATATATAAGCAAATAATAAAAAAGTATATCAGTAACAAGTACCCATATCTAATTACTTGAAAGCCAACCAAAAACATCAAAATATCTAGCAGTGCAATTAAAACATCTAAACTATTGTATATGTTTAATAATTCATTTCTAATTTTACTCTAAACTATCCTGGCTGGATGGATACTGAATACTGGATTGTTTATCGAATATTGAGAAATCTTTTTGATTCTATAATAACTTATCTAATTGAATAATCAAACTATGTACATATTAGAACCATAAATGTTGGTTAACTCCAATTGTATAAAAAAAATTGCATTCAATCTCCTACCAATTTTTTTCATATTAAACTGAAGTCAAAATGCTCATTTGTTGTCAGAAACTCTCATACATATTCCAAAGGGAATTGGGTTATTGTGCATAAGCACAGGGACTTTTTGGCCTAATATCTCATGGTGCAAGTGTATGTATGTTAGTCTGTCCAATAAATGAGCATGGTTTCTTATCCTATCAAAAACTACTACAATCTCATTAGGAATATAAAATCCAAATAATAACTAAACCTGTTCTGAAAACATTTTCTATTAAAAATAAAATTGGAGATATCCCCCTTTAATAAGTAATTATTAATATTATTATCACTATACTGTATACTAATTAATTTATTTGTATATATAAATATATGTATTAATGAATTGCAGTGAATGAATTCATGTTTATACTTTAAAATAAGAATCTGGAGAGGACTTAAATTGGCGTTTAGCCTGATGTCCGATCCTATTGATGTACATAATATCAATAAAATATTGTTGAAATTGAAACATATTTCCGAGATTGGCTCCCTATAAAATATTTGAGGCTGAAAATAAAATTTGGGACCCAATCTTTCATTTTTAGAAGAAATCATTTAAATGTGTTTTTGCTGTCTTTTAATAAATTTATCATCCTTTGTTAAATTGCGTATTCATCTTATAATTCTTTAAAACAAAAACTCTAGAAATTCTATCATAAGTACTCTGTTGTTGCACGTTCGCTGTCGATATAGAAACTAGTTTCTGATGAGACAAGTATTTGTTTTAGTGAACTAAAAATTTAGAATTGTCAGGAGAGATACACAAATGTACTTGTAGTGTGAAAATAGTGTAATCGTAAAACGAGGCCAGTCATATTTATAGTGACTGCGAATTAGTATAGCCATCATGACAGAAATTGACAATTGATATTGTTGAATATCGTCAGATAGATAGTCATCGTAAGATAAATATGTTGTAGCTATTCCAAGTTTGATCGATCTATATCGGCATGCTCTCCACGTGATGTAGTGATCGTGTTTACACATCCGGAGTATGTGATCTGTAGCTTTGAACTCATATACCAACTGTATTCCAATAGCTGATGATATGTCTGTTCCAGAGATTTGGAGAGAATACGAATTGGAGAATTGTTTTCAATTCTGTAGTGCGATCTAGTAAAAATTGCACGCAAGAAGGATTAGTGTGCATATGTAGAACTTTGTTCGAGAGGTGACAGATTGTTTGTGCTCAGTGTAATATTGAGGAGAGTTCTCGGTTAGGCTTGATGCAAATGACGGTACTACGTGCGCCTAGACTCATGAGTGCGCAAGACGCTACTCGGCGCATATAGTAGTGTCACTTTGAAGATTGCTGTTAAACTCTGGTCGTATATTGTGTGTTGCTCGCGGACGTGGTTGTTAGTTGTGTGTGATAATGGTCGTAAGTGTTAACAGATGCGCGCAAGAGAATTAGATGTGTACGAGAATCGATGGTTTGGAGAAGAGTGTGTTTGTGTGTACGGGTAGACGCGCGGTGAGTGGTATAGTGTGTGTGTTTGAGATTGCTTATTGTATGTTGTGTGTGTGCTGTGTGCGCTGATGAGATTGCGAGAGTGTTGTGTCGAGTAGCGCTGTTGGAAAGATGTCTGTGTCATATGTGATAGAGATTGATGCGCTCCTGTAGTTTGTCAGCTGAGACGGTGTGTTGTACGCGCGAGACGATTGCGAACTAAGTAGAGTCTCACGGATGGGTGGGTGTATCGGAGATGCAAAGTGAGGTTGTTGAGTCTGAGAGATGTGTGGGTATTTGGGTAGCGTATTGTTATATGGTAACTCTTTACGATTTTATTATTTCAGTAAGTATCAACATTTTGTGCAGGACCTGATTGGATTACGGCTCTGGTGATGTAACAAAATAGGACAAGAACGGTCCCCTATTTGTATACTGAGATATGTATATACTGCACTGTGGACCCGTGGACTGTCAGTATTGCTACACAAAAAACACACTTATCCCACAAAATATTTTAACCTGCGTTATATTTTTATTGAATTATTAAAATTGACAACTACTGTCCCAATCCAATATGACATAGTTGTACATGTCGTCATCCTTTTGCATGTCTATGTGCATTCTTATGCGAGTTGATTGGTAGTTACCAGGCTCTGATGGTTTGCTGACGAATGAACAATGGGAAAAAAAAACATCTGTAAAATGAGATGAACATACACGCAAAGTATTGCATCTACTCAACACAAAACGCCCATATTAGGTCAACTATTTTTTCCAAATTTTTTTTTTTTTTTTACCCCCACTGTCATGAGTACTTATGTTTGTTTTGATTAATTAACGTCCTATTACAGCTATGGTCATGTAAGGACGGCCTCCCATGGATGCGGGAGTGCTGTGCGTGTATGTTGTGCGAGGTAGCCGTGTTTGTTGCGGGTGAGAAGATTGCAGTATATTCATGTTGTGTCCCTTCTTGTATAGTGGAACTGTTGCCCTATTTATATAGTTCGTATATCATTGAAGCATGCCGCTGAAGACAGCCAAGCACTCAACACACCCACGCCGGGGCACATTTATACTGGGACAACGGTGTTGAACCAGTCGTCCCACTCCCTTTTTTTGCTGAGAGCGCTAAGCAGCGAGCAGAAACTACCACTTTTTACAGACTTTGGTGTGTCTCGGCCAGGGGAGCAGAACCCAGAGCCTTCCACACAGGAGCGCGAACGCTCAACTCAAGGCCAAAAGCGGTGCAATGGGAGGCATTAGGAAGGATAAAGTCAGGTACAGGAAGAAGAGAAAAGATCAAGATCCTAAATTTAGTCGCCGTTTTACGATCATGCAATATGGGACAGCAGGTACAATTCTAAAGCCCTACCCTGCAGGGCCCTTTATGTTGCTACGGTATTCTACTACGTCCAATGTATGTATGAGAGGTTTCAGTGTTTCACATTGACACAGCGCTGGCCGTACTAATACCACACTCAGAGTTCAAAAGGTCAAGAAATGAACCGGATTTTACATTCAGTATGGGGGATTAAAATTCACTTGAGAAGAATAGTATAACATTATTCTGAAAATATTGAATCAAAAAATGGATATATAGTTCTTAGGAAATATTTGAAATGGATTGAGAAATGTGCTTAACTTATCGTTGTATATCACGTTTTATCGAGGATTGGGACTAATTATTTTATCTACTGTTATTGTTTAGTTAGTTGTCCGTGTCAAACACACCGGGAAAAATTGCAAGATCTCAACTCTTTCCCGCCACATGATTGGCTTGTTCCATAAAAGGATATTTTTAACCATACAAACCTTAATAACGTTATTTTTTTATACTTTATTTACGGGAATGGCTATATAAATGTAACTTATAAACAGTGGCATATATGCCTTTGGTTATGTAGCATACATTGGTCTATCACGGTGTGCGCGTTAGCGCGCCATTTAGCTATGCTGGAACACCCAATATCTGTGTTACACAACAATGCAATCTCAAAAATATGACAACCCAATGCTTAATTGGAGGACAACAGAAAAAACTTATTCTCAATCGCCATTAACACTTAAAGGAACGAGGAAGTTTTTATAATATATCAATGTCAAATTTGATGGCAAAAACTAATGGGTAACAGTTATGGTAACTGGTATATTATACCCACATTTGGATGTTAGTGAATGATACTATATTACTTCTGAAATATAACTTTGCCCCATATTTTGCCTATATAAAATGTAATTATCATCTCATCAAATTATGTACCATCAGGAAAGAAAAAATGTTTCATGACAAGAGTTGACTATTTAGATTCGTTCAAAAATAATAGTAGTTGGTCCCCTCGTAATATTTTTCTTTTCATCTTCACCATTAAATTTGAAATTTCTCCATCATTCAAGTGTTAGCAGGTTTTTGATTGTAAATAATAATACGGTCGCCTTATAGCTTCGCGCTTGTGGGGGATTTCCCCTTAACTCTTTAGCTTCAACTACGGTTTTAGAGAGGGGCGGACCAGTAAAGCCTGGGGGTGCCGGGTTTTGAGCCCGGCTGGCGGCAAACTATTCTTCGCCCTGTTCAAATTCCCGGGGGTGCCATAAACCACTCCAAGTGAAAAATATTCGAAATTTAGAAAATTACGTAGAAGATTTGAGGTTCCTGGGTTGGGTCTGTGTTCGGGGGGTGACCACGTTTGAAAAGTTGGGGATAGTGTAGCAGGTTTTTAATTGTAAATAATAAATACCGTCGCTTCCAAGCTTCGGTCTAGGGGGATTTCCTTCCCTTTAGCGCGGTCGATAGAGCGGCGGACCAGGTTAGTCTGGGGTCCGCTGTTTCGAGCCCGGCTGGCGGCACACAGCTACTCTCTGCCCGCCCTGTTACACAGCAATACGCTCTTTGCCTGATTATCTAATTAAGGCCTTAACATAAAAGAAAGACAATAACTTGGGGATGGGGACAGCCTTTTTAACGAGCATCTGTTTTCATGGTTTAGAAGTAACAAAATGTACAATTATATTTAATTAGGTAATCCAAAGGCGAACTAAAATGGGAGAATGTCGATTTGTTATCGTCTATGGATTGGATGACTTTCAAGAATGGATTTTGGTGATCTCCAAAAGAGACTTCTGGTCTCGGTAAGATACGATCAATTGAATTTGTATTTCATTAGTTTAACTGCTTTCC